>NW_027591002.1:0-131097 GCF_964213995.1 Mustelus asterias | reverse complement strand
AGAGAGTGAGACAAATCAGACCACAAGACTGTGCTCCTGCTACAGGCTGTCAAGAAGAAACTAAAGTGGGAGAATCCATCAAATAAAGTCGTGAATTGTTGGTCTGAGGAATCGAAAGATCTCCTACGTGACTGCTTAGGGTCTGTGGTCTGGTCAGTATTTAAAAACTCTGCAACCAGCCTGAACGAGTGCGTCACCACAGTAACTGACTTCATTAGGAAGCGTGGAGAAGACTGTGTGCCCAAGAATATATTGCGTGTGTTTCCCAACGAGAAACCATGGATGAACAGGGTATCCACTGCTTACTGAGGTCTCGGTCTGAGGCGTCCAACTCTGACCGATACAAGAAACCAGATATCATGGACACAGATCCATCAAAGATGTCAAAAAGCCAGTACCGGACCAAACTATTGTTCCATCCGAGCCAAACAGGCCCCCACCGACTATGCCAAAGTCTGCAAGACATAGCAGGCAACAAGATGAAGGCTTGTAAAATCGCTGACTCCAACGGACCCCTCTCTAATAAGCTCAATGCGTTCTATGCCCATGTTAAGCATGAGGTCAGCGGCAGCATGTCCTCGACCCCGAAGCCTCGGATGAAGCTGTGTCCGAGGTCACCATTGCAGATGTCAGAGCAGCCGACTCGAAGCTCAACCCATGGAAAGCGACTGGCCCGGATGGGGTACCCGGACAAGCACTCACACCCTGCGCGGATCAGCTGGCGGGGGTATCTGCAATCATCTTCAAACTCTCGTTACAACAATCTGAGTTCCCTATCTGCTTCAAGAAGACGATCATTATCCCAGTAGCAAAGATCAAACAAGCAGCGTGCCTTAATGACGATCGTCCGATGGCTCTGACATCCATCCAAGTAGCAAGGGTCGAGAGCTTCAGGTTTTTATGTGTCCAGGTCACTAACAACCTGCACTGGTCCCCCATTGCTGACACCATGGTTAAGAAAGCTCACCAACATCTCTACTATCACAGAAGACGAAGGAAATTTGGAATGTCAGCTACGACTCTTACCAACTTTTACAGATGCACCAGAAAGCATTATTTCTGGTTGTATCACAGCTTGGTCTGGGCTCCTGCTCTGCCCAAGACCGCAAGGAATTACAAAAGGTCGTGAATATAGCCCAATCCATCACGCAAACCAGCATCTCATCCACTGACTCTGTCCACACTTCTTGCTGCCTCGGCAAAGCAGCCAGAATAATCAAGGACCCCATGCACCACGGACATTCTCTCTTCCACCTTTTTCCATCGGGAAAAAGATACAAAGGTCTGAGGTCAGGTACCAACCGACTCAAGAACAGCTTCTTCCGTGCTGCCATCAGACTTTTGAATGGAACTACCTCGCATTAAGTTGCTCTTTCGGTGCACCCGAGCTGTGGCTGTAACTCTGCATTCTGCTGTCTTTCATTTCCTTCTCTATGAACTCTTCTCTTGAAGAGTATAGGGGGGTGTAGGAGTAGAGTTAAGAGAGAAATCAGGAGTGCACAAAGGGGACGCAAGATTGTTTTGGCAGATACGGCTAAGGAGAAGCCAAAGAGCTTCTACAAATACATAAAGGGCAAAAGAGTAACAAGGGAGAGAGTAGGGCTTCTTAAGGTTCAACAAGGTCATCTATGTGCAGATCCACAAGGGATTGGTGAGATCCTAAATGCATATTGCTCATCCATATTTACTGTTGAGAAAAGCATGGATGTTATGGAACTTGGGGGAATAAATAGTGATGTCTTGAGGAATGTACAGATTACAGAGAAAGAGGTGCTGGAAGTCTTAAAGCGCATCAAGGTAGATAAATCCCTGGTACCTGATGAAGTGTATCCCAGGACATTGTGGGAGGCGAGGGAGGAAATTTCAGGTCGACTAGCCGAGGTATTTGAATCATCGACAGTCACGGGGGAGGTGCCTGAAGATTGGAGAGTGGCAAATGTTGTGCCTTTGTTGAAAAAGGGCTGTAGGAAAAAACCTGGGAACTACAGACCAGTGAGCCTCACATCTGTGGTGGGTAAGGTGTTGGAAGGTATTTTGAGAGACAGGATCTACAGGCATTTAGAGACGCAAGGACGGATTAGAGACAGTCAGCATGCCTTTGTGAGTGGAAAATCATGTCTCACAAATTTGATTTAGTTTTTTGAAGGGGTAACCAAGAAGGCAGATGGGGGAAGTGCAGTTGATGTTATCTACATGGATTTTAGCAAGGCCTTTGACAAGGTACCGCATTGTAGGTTGTTGCATAAGATTAAATCTCACGGGATCCAGGGTGAGGTATTGCCGTGGTTCCCCGTGGACGGCAAGAAGAGTTCATCAATCAGAATAGAGAGTCTGAGTCTTGATCTTCCAGGCAGCAAGGCTTCATTAGCTAATACATTTCAATAAAGCCGGGAGTTCCAGACGAATCCAAAAAACCAGTGCTCTGAAAGTCCTTTTTATCCACATTTAGCTTCATATTTCATCATTCTTATCTTACAGTCAAGGTTTTTTTGTTGCAGACCCCAAGGCCACTTTTCGTTAGCCACCATGATTTACTAGACCTACGTTATCTGCCTTCTTTCTGTTTTTTCACTAATGAATGTGCTATGATATCACTGTGGTTACATCCTGCCTTCTTATCTGAAGTTTATTGTCTAATCAGCCAAGGTTGTTGCTTGTTCAACCATTGTAGGGCATCCTGCTATGCCAAGTCTTTTTTCCCGTTGTCTGACTTTCTCACGTATATTTAAGAAATTACTTTCAGCTTCTGTGTGTTTCCTTGACTTCTTTTAGCCTTTATGTTCATTTATGTGAGTATCCATGTGTCCTAATAATTATTCCTTCCAATATATGTCGTCTCAATGATTATCCCTTACATATCCCCTCTTTGAGACATCATTGTCTCACTAAACTATTTCTTGATATATTTTCCCAATATATGCCTTCGTTATGTTTGGTTTCACGAAATGTGGAGGAGCTCAAGTGTAGGATCAATATCCCTTTTTGTTTATTAATAGCCTAATTGCGAACTGCTCCTCCAGATTTCCTTTACCTGATAGTTCATTAAAATACATTTTTGCATGAATACATTTCATACACTTTGTACTAACACATCTCTCCCTCCTTGATTTTGCTTGATCATTTAAGTATTTCCCTCTATGCGTATGGTATCTAGAGTCATATTATCTCCTCTTATTTTCAAACTATTGATAATCATAGAAATCATAGAAACCCTACAGTGCACCGACCACAATCCCACCCAGGCCCTACCCCCACATATTTACCCGCTAATCCCTCTAACCTACGCATCTCAGGGGCAATTTTAACCTGGCCAATCAACCTAACCCGCACATCTTTGGATAATGGTACATGCTGTCCATTGCCCTATTAATTACATATCGACATAAGCATCCTGCTAATGCTATCCCTACTATTATAAGCAACAGTAACATAAATGATTTAAAAATCCAATCAAACATCCCATTTCCTACCCATCCTAACCATCCAGGTGGGTTATAATCATGGAATTCGTGACCTATCTTTTGGAGTTGGTCTGCTTGTGCCTTGATATGCTTTGCAAGGTTAGTTATATTCTCAGATTTATCTGGTATGTAAGTACAGCATTCTTGTTAAATTATGGCACATGTTCCTCCCTGCGAGGCCAATAGATAGTCCAAAGCCAGTCTATTTTGCAGGGCTACTGTGCGGACTGCCATCAGTTCTGCTGATACTTCTGTCAAGGCTTGCCCTGTTTTTCGAGCTTCAGCTGCAGTGATATTAGCCGGTTGTTGCAGGGCTGTGGCCATCAGAATTAACATGTTTGCCGTTCTTCCTGTCCCATGTAATGGAAAGGCCATCATAAAGAACCAGTCAGTCTTACTGATTGTTCGTTTTGCTCGCGAAGGGTAGCTTCGTAGGGAAGGCATGTGGTGCATATAGGGCACTACATATCCCAGATAACAGGAGCCTGTCCAGTTCGCAGGAAGCCAGGGATATGCCTTTGTACCGCATATAAGTAAGTTCCATTGTAGGCCGTAAAGTTATCAGCCAACGTCATCCAAGGTTGTACAGCTTTTCCTTCCCACACGTTGCTTGATGTGATGTTGCATATTTCAGTCCAGTCTATTTTGAACATACCAGCTGTACTTAAATCTTTCACAGGTGGTTGCCATTCTACAGTTTGCTGACATTTACTTTCTCCAACTCTTGCTCCATCCACATTTTTCTTTAAACAGAAGGATCCTGGTCCATTTGATTTTAGGACCGTCGGTACAGGTGGAAACTGGGAATGGTCGTAGGTTGGTTGGTACCATGTAGCAAACCTGGTTATTCTATACCCAGCTGACTCCCACATTGTCACGTTTCCTCCTTCCCCTGTCTTATTTTGTCTCAATATCCATTCTATAGTTTCTGAAATCTGAAAAGGGAGAGACTGGAGTGGTAGGCCTTCTTGGGAATGGCTTGGGACATGAGTGCAGACCCAACATTTGCTGATGTTCAATCTTTCTGCATACATATATGACATATATAGGTAAGTATTTATATGCGATCTGTCTTCTTCCTGTTCATTTTTACTCTTGCCACCCCCCATACTAAGTACTAGTATTATCCCCATCCATCCTACGCCTACTTTTCCCATGCTATCACAAGGAGAGAGAGTACAATTTATCACAGTTTACACAATTCTTTTCCCGCGCTTAGTTGCCGCTACTACTATTTAGTTTATACAGTCTTTCAGCTTCAATTTCAGTGATTTCTCTTGTTTTGTCAGTTCAGTTGATAGCTCAGTTTCCTGGGTCGAATTCGATGAACCATGAACTTGAGCGGTAGAGTTTGTGTCAACAGTCCTTGTTCCTGAGGAAGGAAAATACTGATCACTGGTATACAAATCAAATTTCCATCTTCTTTTAACGCATTGAAACAGATCTTCCCCTCTTTTGCAGTCTTTAGTGCTACATTGCAAAACAAGGAGCGTCAGTCTCAATCAAAGTTATCATGAGTCTATTCGGTGGGGGTAATTCAACTTGACCCCATTCCTGGACTTCTTGTTCGGGGATTTGTTCATTCTCCATTCGCACTACCATTTGTCGCATCATTAGTCTGGTAATAAAAGATCTCAAAGCAGGCAGTAAACAACAAAAGATTAGTCCAATTATGATTATTACTACTACTATTATAACCCCTGCCTTTGCAAACCATGCTCCCCATTGTCCGAATACATTATCAAGCCAATTCCAAATATTATGGCCAATTCTTTTGGGCCCATCATAGCTTGTATTAAGGCTTTTATTTGACTTTCATGCTGTTTTGGTCCCCCACTACTTTTCATAAAGCCTCTCTGTTTCCAGATTGATCCAAACAGATGACACACTCCATGTGCATAAGCCGAATCTGTATACACTTCTACTGCCTCCCCTTTTGCTAATTCACATGCTCTGGTTAGTGCCTTAAGTTCTGCTAGTTGGGCCGAACAGGGCTGTTCACATTTTTCTGCTTCGATAACTTCAAGTCCTCCTGGTCTTTGTTCAACTATGGCATAGCCTGCGTGGTTTCCCAAGTGATCCCTGTAGCATGAGCCATCTACATACAGTGTCCTCTTCTCTTCTGTCACTAGTCCCTCTGCTCTTAAGTCTTCTCTCAGTTTCATAAATGTTTTTGCTTCTCTTAAGCATTCATGTTCTTCTCCTTCATGAGGTAATGGCATGTAATCAGCTGGATTTACTCTGTTGCACTTTATTATCGTGATATCTGGAAATGTGGTTAGCATTCGATAATGATGGATCCGAGCAGGTGTCAGCACAAATTTTCCTTGCTCAATCAATTCAGCTACTTTGTGGTGTACATGTATGTTTATTAAATATCCCATTGTGATGGTAGCTGCTTTTTCGTAAGCCCACCAAGCAGCTGCCAAACCCTGATAACATGGAGGGTACCCCAGGGCCACATCATCTAACTTGGTGCTATAATAAGCTATTGCTTGTTTCTTTCTTCCTTTACAGCTGTCCTGCATTAACACAGCAGTTGCGAATCCTGTTTCCCTGTTGCTAACAAAAAGGTCAAAGGGTTTATCATACGAAGGCAGCATCAGTGCTGGTGCTTGCACCATCTCTTGTTTCACGTTATCAAATGCTTCTGAGGCCTCCCTGTCCCATATCAAGATCGCTTTTAACTCCTCACATCCGGCCTCTTTCATTATTTTCCTTAACGCTTGTGTTTTTTCTGCATAGTTTTCTATCCATTCTGAACTAATTCCTGTCATTCCTAAGAATGTCATCATCTGTCTCACTGTCTGTGGTTTTGGGATTTTCAATACTGCTTCTATCTGCTGGTGAGCTATTCTTTTTTGTCCAACAGTTATTTCCCTTCCAAGGTATTCTACTTTTCTTTGACAGAACTGTAATTTCTTTCTTGACACTTTATGTCCTCCTTTCGCCAGTTTTTCCAGCAGTTTTAAACTTTCTTCCCTACACTGTTCCTTTGTTTCTGTACACAACAACAAGTCATCCACATATTGTATCGGTGTTCCTTCTAGTTGTATCCCTGCCAAATCTGCTCTCAACACTTGGTTGGATACATGTGGGGAGTGTTTGAATTCTTGTTGCATTCTATTGTATGTGTACTGCTTTCCCTCGTACTTGAAAGCAAATAAGTACTGACTCGCTTGTGCCAAGGGCACACTGAAAAAAGCTGAGCATAAGTCTATTACTGTAAACCATCTGTTTTCAGACGGTATGTTAGTTAATAAGGTGTAGGGGTGAGGGACTTCTACTGGCATATTTTCAACTACTTCATTAACTGCTCTCAGGTCGTGTACTAACCTCCACTTTTCCCCATCTGCCTTTTTAACTGGTAATAAGGGTGTGTTACATTTACTTCGGGTTTCTCTTAACACCCCTGCGTCTACTAATCCTCTGATTGTTTCTCTTATGCCTTTTACTGCTTCTGCCTAAATTGGATATTGTGGTTTATAAGGTCCTTGACATCCTGGCTTCAATTTTACTTCGACTGGGGTAGCTGTTTTAACTTTGCCTACATCTGTGTCGTTCTTTGACCACAATTCCTCAGGGAGAGAATCTAAATCTTTTTCTAACTTTGCTCTCCATTCTTGCTCTACTTCTTTATCTTTTAACTCTATTTTTACCTCTTTTGGTCTTCCAGTCATCCTTGCATTAACAGATATTTTCATCATTTGTCCGTCAGTCGACATCCAAATATTCTCATTGTTTGCTTTAATAAATTCCAGTTCCTGTGCCCTAAACGTCATAAGTCCCAAATCCTTTGATCTGTAATCAGGATTCACCTTTAGCGTAACATGTGGTTCTGTCTCAGGCACTGAGAACCATTTTCTGACCCATTCATTCTTTCTAATTGTGAGGGCTGCTCCCTCTGGTCCGATTAAAATGCTGTCTGAATTTATTTCCTGTTCTTGTCCTGCCTCTTTATTCCACTTCTCCTGTATCTCTGACTGTTGCATTTTATCAAAAATCATTGTGCTATGTAGTTCAGTTTTTGGCCATTCGGCGTCTGGAATCTGTGCCTCTACAAATGTCCCCCAAATTTCCCATACCTGCTTTTTAATTTGTTCTTCTATGTCCCCTAGCCAATATACATTGGCCCACTCTTCTCCCCTTACCCTAATTACGTACATGCCCGTCAGATTAATTCCTTGAGTTGTACACTCTAATTTTAACCCTAACCCTAAGATTGCATCCCGGCCTAACAGATTCAGTGGTGTTTTATTGCATACTAACACAGGCACATGAGTGGTTTTGTTTCCAACGGTGATAGGCACCGGCATCGTCATTTGAGTCAATACTGCTTTCCCCGAGAACCCCATAGTTTTTACAAACTGACCTGACAATGGTAGGTGTCCTGCATATTTTTCTTGTATGCACGTACAAGTAGCTCCTGTATCTATCATCATGGGGATCTCAACCCCCCCTATTCTAACATTGATTATAGGTTCTTGATTTGCTGTGTCCGTTATTTGTACATACTGGCCTACCATTTTGGGGTTCTCTGGGCCTCCCTATAGGAAACTTTGGTGATTTACTGGCCCCTGACTCATTGGGCAATCACTGGTTGGCACTTGCATCATTTGCTGACTCATTTGTTGTTGACCTCCTTGTCTATAGCTGTTTTGGGGACAATGTCTTTTTATGTGTCCTGTTTCCCCACATCCCCAGCATACCCCTGGAGGGCCAGGTGGTCCTCCCTGCCTGGGGCCTTGATTATATCCTTGGTTTTGTCCCCTCTGGTTCTGATAGGGTGCTTTTCCCTGTCCCTGTCCTTTTCCTCCTGCACTTCCCTTGCTATATTTACATTTTTCATCCCATTCTTCCTTACCCTCCTCCTCTTCACACCTTGCCTCACTGTCCACTGCCTCCTCACCTTTTTTACTCTGTTCTTCCTCCATTTTTCTATTTGCCCATTTTAACACCCTTACCCGAACCAACTCTTCCTCTAACTCTTGCCTCATACGGCGTATGTTATCCAGTTCTCCTTCCACTTTAGCACCTTCTTCTTCCCTTTTTACCTTTCTTTCCACCTCCTGCTTTGCCCATTGTTCGCGGGTCATGTCCCTTTCTTCATATTCCCCCTCAAAATTCATTGTCCCCTTTATTACTGGATACAGCCCAGCAAAATCTTGGTTTTCCTTATAAGGGGGCGGGGCTATATGTGGGTCTTTCAATTTTTCCTTTTCCTGAATCTGAACTGGCATTTGCATTTTCCATATGCGCTTTTTCTCTTTTCCTTCCTTTTCAAATAATGTTAGTGTCTCCAATTCTTTTTTTCTTTTCTGATTTCTCTTTTGTGATTTATCCCTTAGTTTATAGTTCTTTACCAGTCCTTTCTGATCCTCACATCTTTCTGTACACCAGGTGCCTCCCTCTGGCCACTGTGTGTTTAATTTACTTGTTCTTTTGGTCCATTTTTGGGAGATATGGGCTATGTCTCCTTTCAGGGCCGGGTACTTTTCTCCCAGAATTTCCACCGGTGTCTTAATTTGATATGGCATGTTCTGTTTCTTTGCACTGCCTTGCGGCTTAATATTTTCTGATATGTTGGTATTTGGCACTATTGTTATTTTTATGCGATATACTGTTTTCCCTTTTTCTGTCCTTGGACTATCTTCCCACTGCACTTCCCTGACTGACACCTCTATTTCCAACCGAGGTCTCAGTATTTGCTTCCCTGTTCTTCCCTCTCCTGGTGATAATCCTTTTTCTTCTGCTAGTGGATAATATGCCTCCACTTGCTCACTGATTTCTAACAGAGCCTTACTTGGTCTGATTTCTTCTATTAATTCTGTCAATGTTTCTTCTACTGCTTCACTCGTCCAATTTTTGTATATTATTTCGTCCCAATTTACGTATGGCCACTCCTTATTCACTTCCTCCAAATTAACTACTTCAGTTATTCTTCTTAGCAGGGCATTTCTCTCACCCTCATACCACTCCCTAAAACCTCCTCTAACTATTTTTACTAGATCTTCTCTAAAAAAATGTGTGTTAACACCACTACTTAAGAAATCTATTACTGCAATATTCCTACGTGATTCATCACTGTCGTGATCCTGCTTTACACTCCACATTTACCAACAGCTGCTTACACCGCTATTCCAGATCAACCTTTTCAGGCTTCTCCTTGTAGCCCCTTTACTTTATTTCACTACCTATCCCCTCTCTTCTTCCGGCGATCAACGTAGGTCCTTAATTACTATATCAGGTAGGAGACCAATCTCTCCTAGATCTCTCCTTCCTCTCGGCTGACGTCTCTCTCTCCGAGGTCCTGGGTAGGTTTGGACTGGCAGGCTTGCCTACACTTATTCTCCTTGGGCAAGTCGTAACCTGGAAGTCCGCTCCAAACCGCTCGACTAACCTAATTGCATCAATTAGCATTCGGTTTTTGTAGCGTCTCACTTTTTACCCATTCGTGGACAATACAGTACATAAAACTAAAGCATGCTTTTTACATGCAAAATTTACCCTTCCGATCAGACTCAGTCTCTCAATATTTTACACAATTTTAACTTTACCAATGCAGGTTATCTTTTGGGCAGGTGAGATCCAGGACCAGTGGAGAACCGGGTGCGCCAGGCCTCGAAAACCCCTTTCTGACAACAAGGATTTACATGCATGCAAGTCTGCTTACCTTGTTGACAGAAGGCCGACTGGGGACTTCTCGGTTCCGGTCGGACCACCGTCTCCCTCGATCCCTCCGGCGTTGAGTCACCGGACGACCTCAACTCTACCCTGCTCGCAGCGCCAGATTTGCCGTGGTTCCCTGTGGACGGCAAGAAGAGTTCATCAATCAGAATAGAGAGTCTGAGTCTTGATCTTCCAGGCAGAAAGGCTGTATTAGCTAATACATTCCAATAAAGCCGGGATTTCCAGATGAATCCAAAAAAACAGTGTTCTCACAGTCCTTTTTATACACATTTAGCTTCATATTTCTTCATTCTTATCTTACAGTCAAGGTTTTTTTGTTGCAGACCCCAAGGCCACTTTTCGTTAGCCACCATGGTTTACTAGACCTACGTTATCTGCCTTCTTTCTGATTGGTCACTAATGAATGTGCTATGATATCACTGTGGTTACATCCTGCCTTCTTATCTGAAGTTTATTGTCTAATCAGCCAAGGTTGTTGTTTGTTCAACCATTGTAGGGCATCCTGCTATGCCAAGTCTTTTTTCCCGTTGTCTGACTTTCTCACGTTTATATAAGAAATTACTTTCAGCTTCTGTGTGTTTCCTTGACTTCTTTCAGCCTTTATGTTCATTTATGTGAGTATCCATGTGTACTGACCTGGTAAGGTATTGTGCACTTAAAAGGGTACAGGTGTATGCTTAATAAGATATGTGATATATGAGAGCTTCTCAAGTAGTGATTATCTCTTCTATGTTAATTATTATCTCCTACTTGTCCTAATAATTATTCCTTCCAATATATGTTGTCTTAATGATTATTCCTTACACGTGTAGGAAACTCCCAACATTGAAACTACACTCTTCCTATTCCTGAGCTCTTCCCACATTGTTTCGCTGTCTGAGCACTCCGAGTTGTCCTCCTGCACTACAGCTGCGATATTCCCCTTAAAAAGTAGTGCAACTCCACCACCCCTTTTACATGCCCCTCTGTCCAGCCTTAAGCATCTGTATCCGCGAATGTTAAACTGTCAATCCTGTCCTTCCCTTAACCAAGTCTCTGGAATGGCAACAACATCAAAGTTCCAAATAATAATCCAAGCTCTCAGTTCATCTGACTTACCTGCAAAACTTTTCGCATTGAAGCAAATGCACTTCAGTCCATCAGGCGCTCTTTGATCTGAAACCATTCCCTGACAGGTACAGCATGGGGATAGGTATAGAGCAAAGCTCCCTCTACATTGTCCCCCATCAAACACTCCCAGGACAGCTACAGCATTGGGTTAAATACAGAGTAATTATTCCTCGACACTGTCCCCCATCAAGTACTCCCAGGACAGGTGCAGCACGGAGTTAGATGCAGAGTAAAGCTTCCTCCACACTGTCCCCATCAAACACTCCCAGGACAGGTACAGCACGGGGTTAGATACAGAGTAAAGCTCCCTCTACACTGTCCCCCATCAAACACTCCCAGGACAGGTACAGCAAAGGGTTAGATACAAAGTAAAGTTCCCTCCACATTGTCCCCATCAAATGCTTTTGGCAATTTCCCTTCATAATCTTTGCCTGCAGCACAGTCTGAGCGTGAGTCTGTGGCTGTGAGTGTGATTGTGTGCCTATCTTGTGCTGTGTGGGAGATTTCAGAATCTAACAGAAGCTTCCCTTCCTTGCCTTCTCCTGTCCTATATTCTCCTTGACATCCAAAGCGCACCTCATGTTGAAAGCTCGAATCATTTATACAGACTGTATTCATGTTTTTGTCAGTGAGGAAATTGCAGAACCACAGACCAATAGCAGGTGCATTCAGACAGTACAAAGCCCAATGTAGTTTATTTTGGAATGCTACAATATTGTTCCACTCAGTACACTGCGTGCCTTAATGCTGCAGAAAGATTTTACCATATCTATTCTGATCACATTGGCAACATTTCACTGGGTCAATGTTCCCAACAATTTCTAAATCTTTCCACACAGCAATCTCTCAGTTTCAGCATGTGTTTCCTTGTTTGTTTCTCCCTGGTTTGTGTGGATTCTCTGATAGATTCCTCGTCCTTATCCTCCCCATGTGCAGTTGTCCACACCCCATGTCCCTGTCCTGCTGTCAGACGCGGCATCCCATTGCAATAAGGCAGGTGATACAGGAGTGTTTCAGTGAGTGCAGAAGGTGAGTTCTGATCCTGACCCAGCTGTGTGGGTTTGCTGGGTTAACCCCACCATCCAGTGACAGTTTAATCAGGGCATTTATTGTTAGAAATCTAAGTGTTAATCAGTCACTCTTTGTGTCTCTGCCTACATGTTTGCATGCCTGTGTCTGTGTGTGCCTCTCTGTGTCTGAGTGTTTTCTTTGTGTTCATGTTTTAATAAGTGCCAATTTGCCGTAATGTTCCAGCTTAATATGCTTGTTTCTGAATCTCAAACAGCCTGCGGTCCATTGCAAATCCACAATAATGTTTAAATTGGTGAATATCTCCCCGTCTCTCTGTGACTCTCTCTGTTACTCACTTGCTCAATTTGTCCATCTCCGTCCCAGCGAGAAGCATGAAATACTGCAGAACTCTCACCCACTCTCTGAGTCTCTCTCAATCTCTCCCTCTCTCTTTCTCTCTCTCTCTAAATCTCTCAAACTCTCTCTGTCTCACACACACTGTTGGTTGTGTTCCTCGATTACAGAAATTCTGAAAGCCATGTAAACCAGTAAAATACTTGCAGCGAGTCCCCACAACATGAGGGAGTGGAGAGAGAAAAGGGATGTGTTACCAATCTCACTGTGGACTGTATATCGATTGTGACTGTCTTCAAAACTGCCCATAAGGCTGTTAACACTTCATTGATTCAGATTAAATTAAAACTGACCTGTATTCTCCCCAGTTGCGTTCTGTTAACTCCCCTGGATTCCACAAACACCTGTCTCCACAACTGTCAATCCCTCTCCCCAGCTCTCCCTCTCTCCCTCCCTCATCCCTTGGGAAATAAGGAAAAGCAGGTGACAGAAGTGTTAGTGAGGGATCACTTTGGGACCAGTGACCATAATTCCATTAGTGTTAAGATAGCTATGGGGAATGAAAGGTCTGGCCCAAAGTTTAAAATTCTAAATTGGGGCAAGGCCAATTTTGATGGTATCAGGCAGGAACTTTCAAAAGTGAATTGGGGGAGTCTGTGGGAAGGCAAAGGGGTGTCTGAGAAGTGGCAGGCTTTCAAAAGTGTGTTAATCAGGGTTCAGGGTAAGCACATTCCTCTTGGAGTGAAGGGCAAGGCTGGTAGAAGTAGGGAACCCCGGATGACTGGGGTTCTTGAGGTCCTGGTCAAGAAGAAGAAGGAGACCATGACATGCATAGGCAGCTTGATCGAGTGAATCCCTTGAAGAGTATAGGGGTTTAGGAGTAGAGTTGAGAGAAATCAGGGGGGCAAAAAGGGTACACAAGATTGTTTTGGCAGACAAGTCAAAGGAGAATCCAAAGAGCTTCTACAAATACATAAAGACCAAAAGAGTAACTAGGGAGAGAGTTGTGTCTCACTAAGATCAACAGGGTCATCTATGTGCGGATCCACAAGAGTTGGGGAGATCCTAAATGAATATTCCTCATCATTATTCACTTTTGAGAAAAGTATGGATGTGAGGGAACTTGGGGAAATAAATAGTGATGTCTTGAGGAGTGTACCTATAACGGAGAAGGAGGTGCTGGAAGTCTTAAAGCACATCAAGGTAGATAAATTCCCTGATGAGGTGTATCCCAGGATGTTGTGGGAGGCTAGGGAGGAAATTGCGGTTCCCCGAGCAGAGACATTTGAATCATTGATAATCACATGTGAGATGCCTGAAGATTGGAGGGTGGCAAATGTTGTGCCTTTGTTTAAAAAGGGCTGCAGGGAAAAGCCTGGGTGCTACAGGCCGGTGAGCCTCACATCTGCGGTGGGTCAGTTTTTGGAAGGTATTTTGAGAGACAGGATCGAGAGGCATTTAGAGACGCATGGACTGATTAGGAACAGTCAGCATGGCTTTGGGAGTGGAAAATCATGTCTCACAAATTTGATTGAGTTTTTTGAAAGGGTAACCAAGGAGGTAGATGAGGGCAGTGCAGTTGATGTTGTCTACATGGACTTTAGCAAGGCCTTTTGACAAGGTACCTCATGGTAAGTTGTTGAGTAATGTTAAATCTCACGGGATCCAGGCTGAGGTAGCTGAATGGAAACAAAATTGGCTTGCTGACAGAAGACAGAGGGTGGTTGTAAAGGTTTGGTTTTCAAACTGGAGGCCTGTGACCAGCGGTGTACCGCCTCAGGGATTGGTGCTGGGTCCACTGTTATTTGTCATTTATATTAACGATTTAGATGAGAAGATAGGGAGGCATGGTTAGTAAGTTTGCAGTTGACACCAAGATTGGTGGCATAGTGGACAGTGAAGAAGGTTGCCTCGGATTGCAACGGGATCTTGGTCAATTGGGCCAGTGAGCTGACAAATCGCAGATAGAGTTTAATTTAGATCAATGTAAGGTGATGCATTTTGGTAGATTGTACCAGGGCAGGACTTATTCAGTTAATGGCAGAGCGTTGGGGAGAGTCACAGAACAAAGAGATCTCGGGGTTTAAAAAGAAGGGCAGCATGGACAAGTTGGTCCGAAAGGCCTGGTTCCATGCTGTAAACCTCTTCAACTCTGTGACTCTCCCTTAGTCGCCCCGGCTCTCCCAGCCTTGCCCTTTTTCTTCCCACCCTCGCCCCCTCTCTCCCTCCCTCGCGCCCTCTCTCCCTCCCTGGCCCCCTCCCCCCCCCTCGCTCCCACTAAGAGGTGATGTGTTTGGATCTGCTGCAGGGTCTGAATTTCCTGAGCAGTCCCATTGTTGTTGAGCTGCAGTAGATTGAGGGATGGAATATTATTTTGGAAATTAAGTAGTTCCAGATTTTTGATTCTTGGAATTTTGCAATTTATGCTCATCCATTTTAATCGTTTTCAAGAATAGAAATACTTCCATAAGGAACTCAAGGGCACACTGATCAATGAAACTATTGGGTTGAGTGAAATCTTGTACATTGTGAGTGAAATCTCCATCTCATGGAGCTGCCTCCATCTTTGATTTTGGAAGAGTTTAAAAACAGGAGAAGTTTGATTTCGTTTTAATTTTTAATGTTTCTTTGTCAGTGAATGATGTGAAATGTCTCGATAGCTCTGTCTTCTATTGAAAAGGAACAAGCGTCAGCTAATTCCTAACATTTAAACAACACAAAAACCCAGCAGAATCCTCTGCTTTTTCCAAAAACAATTGTAAGTTGTCCACATTTGTATGAATCTAGAAATGAACTCCACTGATTTTCTTTCCTGATTGATATGGTTCCTTTGAAGCTGTGTTGCTGCCACAAACTTTCTGTGAATTTGATCCCTGAATCCTTAAACTCCTGGAAATAATTCAGACACTTTTGATTTCTATACGGTTCGGAAACATAATGTTCTGATGACTGAGTTTCATGGAATTTATTTCCAATTCGAATATCCAATTTACATGCTTATAATTTATTATTGTTGTGTTATTGTATTTAGTTGCATTCTTCCACGATGGTTATTCTCATTCTCAGTTTGGATTATTTCATAAATATTGAAGTTATAATTGTGTTTCCTGATTCCATATTGTTGATGTAAATGGTGAAAGACATTGATCCCAGCGCTGATCCTTGTGGAAAACCACTTCTCACCTTCCAGTGTTGTCCAAACCTGTGTGTTTTACCCTCTGTCGCGAATAAAGACATAAAGTCGACTTTAAATACTTAAACACAATGTCCTTTATTCTATAGCTACTTAAACGACAGCAAATACTTCCAATACATAAACCAAATTCTCATTATCTGTTACTTAACCTAACTTAAGGTTGATTTCCACTTGGAATTAAAACCTGGTCAGGATTTTGTTGTTAAATAGAATCAGTCACTTGTTCTCTGCTCCTTCCAGATGGTGTCTCTCCTTGTGAGCTTGGTTCCCGGGTTCTTCACACTGCCTTTCTGAACAAGCTATTTGTGTTAGCAGAGTTAAAATTCCAAAAGTTCCTTGGTAACCAGCCCATTCATTAATCTGAACCCCAATTGCATCGTTCGATTAGGACCAACATATCCAACCAGAATAGCATCATTGGTCACTTGAGGCCTCATCATCTCAGTGCATATTGTTTGCATTCCAATGGCCATATGAGGAAGAGTGTCTCCCAGAAGTCTGTACAGACCTCATCCCTGTTGGACTTTAACCTGGTGTTGTTAAACTTCTTACTGTGTTTACCCCAGTCCAATGCCGACATCTCCACATCATGACTACCATAGACACCGCAAATTGCCGGCTCCAAGTGGAGAGGATCTCCAAGTAAACCTGTTGGACTTTAACCTGGTGTTGTTAAACTTCTTACTGTGTTTACCCCAGTCAAACGCCGGCATCTCCACATCAGACCTCATCCCTGCCAGGGACAAGCTGTTGAATGTGACACCTTCTGTCCTTTGTCAAATTCCAGGCCGCTCACCACAAGGAAATTCAACATAGTGAAAAAAACAACTTTAACCAAGAAGCCAAGTTTGCTTGATTGAAGATCTTTCAGGATATTAAAAGTTAAAACTCCATTCAGCCACAGCAGCAATCAGAGTAAATCCCATTAACTCCGATTCACTGTGTTCTGTCTTTGTAGCCAACTTGTTGTCCACTCTGGTGCTTGTCCTCTTACTCCACTTGCTCTGAGATTACTCACCACTCTGTTAAGTGTTAACTTACTTCAGAAATTTAGAAACTCAAGGTGTCTGACATGAATCATATTAATCTCATCGATTATTCCAGGTTATTACTCAAATAATTCAACTAAATCTGTCAAGAATGATCTTAGAACATAGAACATAGAACTCATCCACTACTCCACCAATCTTGGTGTCATCAGCAAATTTACTGATCCACCCTTCAGCCCCCTCCTCCAAGTCATTAATAAAAATTACAAATAGCAGAGGACCAAGCACTGATCCCTGTGGCACTCCGCTGGTAACCGGTTTCCAGTCCGAAAATTTTCCATCCACCACCACCCTCTGTCTTCTGTTAGATACAGTAAGAAGTTTAACAACACCAGGTTAAAGTCCAACAGGTTTATTTGGTAGCAAAAGCCACACAAGCTTTCGAGGCTCTGAGCCCCTTCTTCAGGTGAGTGGGAATTCTGTTCACAAACAGAACTTATAAGACACAGACTCAATTTACATGAATAATGGTTGGAATGCGAATACTTACAACTAATCCAGTCTTTAAGAAACAAAACAATGGGAGTGGAGAGAGCATCAAGACAGGCTAAAAAGATGTGTATTGTCTCCAGACAAGACAGCCAGTGAAACTCTGCAGGTCCACGCAACTGTGGGAGTTACAAATAGTGTGACATAAATTCTGATTCTCGGATCGCATGATAAAGACTCAGGAGAAAAAAAGCAGAAATATTTATGTGAAATAGTGTGACATAAACCCAATATCCCGGTTGAGGCCGTCCTTGTGTGTGCGGAACCTGGCTATCAGTTTCTGCTCCGCGACTCTGCGCTGTCGTTAGATAACATTCTGTTAGATAGCCAGTTACCTATCCAATCGGCCAACTTTCCCTCTATCCCACACATCCTTACTTTCTTCATCAGCCGACCGTGGAGGACTTTATCAAAAGCCTTACTAAAATCCATGTATATGACATCAACTGCACTACCTTCATCAACACACTTAGTTACCTCCTCAAAAAATTCTATCAAATTTGTGAGGCAAGACTTGCCCTTCACAAATCCATGCTGACTATCCCGGATTAAGCTGCATCTTTCTAAATGGTCGTAAATCCTATCCCTAAGGACCTTTTCCATCAACTTACCGACCACCGAAGTAAGACTAACCGGTCTATAATTACCAGGGTCATTTCTATTCCCTTTCTAAAAAAGAGGAACAACATTCGCCATTCTCCAGTCCTCTGGCACCACCCCCGTGGACAGTGAGGACCCAAAGATCAATGCCAAAGGCTCTGCTATCTCATCCCTTGCCTCCCAAAGAATCCTAGGATATATTTCATCAGGCCCAGGGGACATTTCAACTTTCAGTTTATTCAAAATTGCTAGTACATCTTCCCTCCGAACATCTACTTCCTCCAGCCTATCAGCCTGTGACACCCTCTCTTCCTCAAAAACATGGCTCCTCTCCTTGGTGAACACCGAAGAAAAGTATTCATTATCACCTCTCCTATCTCTTCTGACTCCATGCACAAATTCCCACTGCCGTCCTTGACCGGCCCCAGCCTCACCCTGGTCATTCTTTTATTCCTCACATAAGAGTAAAAAGCCTTGGGGTTTTCCTTGATCCGACCCGCCAAGGACTTCTCATGCCCCCTCCTAGCTCTCCAAAGCCCCCTTTTCAGCTCATTTCTTGCTAACTTGTAACCCTCCATCGAGCCAACTGAACCTTTTTTTCTCAAACTAACATACGCTTCCTTCTTCCTCTTGACAAGACATTCCACCTCTTCTGTGAACCATGGTTCCCTCACTCGGCCATTTCCTCTCTGCCTGGCAGGGACATACCTATCAAGGACATCCAGTATTTGTTCCTTGAAAAAGTTCCACTTATCATTAGTGCCTTTGCCTGACAATTTTTGTTCCCATCCTATGCTTCCTAATTCCCGCCTGATTGCATCATAATTACCTCTCCCCCAATTGTAAACTATGCCCTGCCGTACGGCCCTCTCCCTCTCCATTGCAATAACAAAAGACA
The DNA here is from genome assembly GCF_964213995.1 of Mustelus asterias. Classification (NCBI taxonomy): domain Eukaryota; kingdom Metazoa; phylum Chordata; class Chondrichthyes; order Carcharhiniformes; family Triakidae; genus Mustelus; species Mustelus asterias. Next base: position 112,239 of record NW_027591002.1, on the reverse strand, counting down.
CCGAATTGTGGTCACGATCTCCAAAGTGCTCTCCCACAACCAAATCCAACACTTGGCCCGGCTCATTTCCCATTACCAAATCCAGTGTGGCCCCACCGCTTGTCGGCCTATCCACATATTGTGTCAGGAACCCCTCTGTCGTGGTTCCCCAGGACGACAATTTATTCACATCAATTAAAACAGAGAGTCTGAGCAGCGATCTTCCAAGCAATAGACTTTATTTCTCAGCACAAGAGATAAAGTCGGGAACGTCCGGAACACTCCAAAGAGCCCTTGGGCTTACAATCTTTTATGTACATTTCAGCCTCATATCTCAAGATCCTCCTCTCCCTTTTACAGCCTGTCCTTGGTTGTTATCTTACCCTACAGCCCTATCTTTCTTTGGCCACCATTAATTTTAGTTGACCCTTTATCTGTTTTCTTTGCATTTGGTCGTTCCCTGTTATATCTCTTCGTTTCTTAAACCATGGTGGTTATAACTCTTGCTCTTATCTGAACTTTTCTGTTTGTACAATAATCGTGGTTTTGTAAGCTAAGGCGAATGTGTTTAGAAGAAAAGACATCCCCCTGCTGATTTATGGTCCACTAATGTGTTTAGCAGAAAAGACATTCTCTCTGCTGGTTTATGGTCCACTATTAAGTTGAACCACCGAGCAGTCTTCCTTGTTTTCTTAAGTGACTATTGTCTGCTTTCCTTAATTAGTGATTGCTATATTACTTCTCTAGTGCCTCCACTTTGATCATATCGACTACACTTGATTATATTAGGTCACACGAAGTTACTTTAGGTTACATATCCATTTTCACTACTTATCTAAATCTGCTTTATTATTTCACTAAAACCTATGAATCTGAATTCCATACTAAACTCATACAATATCCAGTACAATTTCCCTTACAAGTGAATCTGAATTTCATACTAAACTCATACAATATCCAGTACAATTTCCCTTACAAGTCCCCCCTTTGAGGCTATTCCCTAGCCTCATCCCAATTACCAAGCTCAAATAATCCCCTCGCTCAATCCCATTTGTATTTTATTTTAATCACTCTTTGCAGGCGATGTGGAGGAGCCGAATATTTTGGTCAGGGATCAGTGTCCCTATTCTAACTTTATCATAATTTGTCTATCCCGGTTCTGATTTTTGGGTTGCTCCTCCAGATTGCCTGCCCCTGACAGTCATCAGCCAAAAACCTTCCCACTCTTGTCTAGGGAAGGGAAAAAGACTGATTCCTGTGTACAGACTAAGTTCTCCTGGTTTCGTGCGGACTTCAGCAAGGTGCTGTTGTTTCCACAAGGTGATCTTCCACTATTGTAGTTATTTTACAGAGTGACGAGTTTCAACTTCGACCAAGGTCATTGTGAATCCACTCAGCGGGGGCGGCTCAAGATTTTCCCATTCCTCTGTTTTTTCTCTCGAGCGTGAGCTGCTTATCACCCGCGTCACCATCTGCCGCGCTGCCACTCTGGTAAGGAAGGATCTCAGGGCGGGTAAAAAACAACAAAATATCAATCCCAGAATGATTATTGTTGCGATTGCTACAGCTCCAGCTTTGGCAAACCATGCCCCCCATCTTCCTAATATTCTGTCCAGCCAACTCCATACCTCATGCCCAAACCCAGCATTTTCTTTCACTTCTTTCTTAAGATTTTTTAACTTATTCATGGCTTGTGTAAATGACCCTTCTGGATTAGTGTTATTAGGGATAAATGTGCAGCACTGATCCCCATGGTATATCGGTTACTTGGGTGTTAGGTTTCTCTGATGCACATACCACACACTCTTTCCCATCACTGTTTTTCTGACCTGTATACTCAGCCCATTTCCACCATTTGTTTTTCTGCGCTTTCTCCCAAATAGTATTTGTGCTCACAAATCGTTTACGTCTTGTTTGTCTTAATACTCTATCTTCCTGATTCTGCACCCTTATGTCTTCTGTATCCCATTCTCCTTTTCTATGGGTCACGGAAGTCCCTAAGGGAAATAGTTTCCAACTCCCAGGTGGGGAATGGGGCCCCTTCCCTGTCCTCACCTCCCTCGGCACCTTGACTAATAGGCTCAGGCTGGGCATTTGTATCATCAGCCAGCTCATGTACAGAACTACTTTCATCATCCTCTATTCTTTTTGTTCTTCCTTGGCTCTGTTCCTCCTCCCCACGATTCTCCCCGTGTATTTCTATTTCTTCCTCGCTATCACTTCTGTCCACTCTGTGTACTTCTTCAATTTCCCTTCTCTCCCCCACCCCTGGTACCGTTCTGGTACAATGGTTCAAGTGATACCACAGTGTACTGCCTTCTACTTGCAACGCCGTGGGAGACACTTTGGTGACTTCAAACGGTCCTTCTCGTCTCGGTTCGTTCCAACGTCTCCGGAACTTTCTGATGTATACTCGATCTCCAGGTTTGATCTGATGTTCTGTTACCGGATTCTCCTCCTCCTTGGCTTTTTCCTGTTCAAATATAGTTCTATGTATAACAGTTAATTGTTGTATATATTCTTTTGTGCTTTGATCTAAACATTCTAGCGTAGGACCTCCTGATCCCCTGATCTTAGGTACCGGCATTACTCTTCCTGTCATCATTTCATGTGGGCTCAAATGTGTGATTCTGTTTTCCTGACTCCTGTATTGCATTAGAGCCAATGGCAGAGCATCTATCCAGTTTTTCCCTGTTTCACTGCAAATTTTGCTTATTTTAGCCTTAAGGGTCCCGTTTGCTCTCTCCACCATTCCTTGGGATTGAGGGTGATATACGCATCCAAACTTCTGCTTTATTCGGAGTGCCGAGAGTGTCTCTCTCAGTGCCCTTCCTATAAAAGCAGATCCATTGTCTGAACTTAATTGCATGGGTATGCCAAATCTTGGGATAATTTCTTTTGACAGGAAGTTAATCACCGTTCCAGATCCTTGATCTTTGGATGGCGTTGCTTCTATCCATCTGCTGAATCTATCAATAATCACTAACATGTATCTTTTCCCCCTCACCACCTTTCCCATATCCACATAGTCCATGCATAGATGTTTAAATGGTCCTTCAGGAATGGGTATATGCCCTATTGGGGCAGTAATGCCCTTCCTGATGTTATTCTGAGCACACACCTCACACTGACTTAGTATGTAGTCAATCGAGTTTTGCAGGTATGGTGACCAGAATCCTTCCTTCTTGATCTTTCTAGCCACTTCTCCTCTTGCACAGTGGTCCATTCCATGCGCTTCGCTAATTAGTACGGTTAGTAATGATGTGGGTGCTATGATCAATCCCTCCCCATTTCTCCATATCCTGTCCTGTTGTCCCTGTAGTGCTCCTCTATCTTTCCACATTGTCTTTTCAGCTACAGAGGTTTCCTCCTGTAACTGTGCTACATCCTCTAATGTGATCTGAGGTTCGATATCCCCCGTACCTGGCCCTGGGTGCGGCCTTGCTATTTCTACTGGGGCTATCGTAGCCTCAATGCATCCTGACGCTTCTTTAGCTGCCTTGTCGGCTTTGGTGTTTCCCTGTGTGACGCTGTTTGCTCCCTTTTTATGCGCCTGACACTTAATTATGGCTAATTCCCTTGGACCCATCATGGCCCTTATTAAAGCCCTGATTTGACCTTCGTGTTGTATTGGTCCTCCTCCGCTTTTCATAAATCCCCTTTGCTTCCATATTGCCCCGAACAGATGGCAGACCCCGTGGGCATAGGCCGAATCAGTATAAATTTCCACCGCTTCCCCGTTTGCTAGCTCACATGCTCTGGTCAATGCTTTAAGCTCTGCTAATTGGGCCGAACAGGGCTGTTCACATTTCTCTGCTTCTATAACTTCAAGTGTTTCCCCTTTCTGTTCAACTATGGCATAGCCTGCGTGGTTTCCTAAGTGATCCCTGTAACATGAGCCATCTACATACAGTATCCTTTTCCCTTCTGTCACTAGTCCCTCTGCTCTTAAACCTTTTCTCAGTTTCATAAATGTTTTTGCTTCTCTTAAGCATTCATGTTCTTCTCCTTCATGAGGTAATGGCATGTAATCAGCTGGATTTACTCTGTTGCACTTTATTATCGTGATATCTGGAAATGTGGTTAGCATTCGATAATGATGGATCCTAGCAGGTGTCAGCACAAATTTTCCTTGCTCAATCAATTCAGCTACCTTATGGTATACATGTATGTTTATCGGATATCCCATTGTGACCGTGGCTGCCTTTTCGTACACCCACCAAGCTGCTGCCAGACCTTGATAGCACGGAGGGTATCCCATTGCTACGTCGTCTAGCTTGGTACTGTAATATGCTACAGCCTGCCTTCGTCTACCCTTGCAATTTTCCTGCATTAACATTGCTGTAGCAAATCCGGCTTCTCTGTTACTCACAAATAAGTCAAAGGGCTTGTCATAGGTCGGTAAAGCCAAGGCTGGTGCCTGTGCCATTTCTCTCTTTATATTCTCAAATGCGTCTGAAGCATCTTTATCCCATTTTAGTTTGGCTTTTAATTCGTCACACCCTGCCTCCTTCATTATCTTTCGTAGTGCCTGCGTTTTTTCGGCATAGCTTTCCACCCATTCTGAACTGAATCCTGTCATTCCCAAAAATGTCATCATTTGTCCCACCGTCTGTGGTTTCGGAACCTTTAGTACTGCTTCTATTTGCTGTGAAGCTATCTCCTTCTGTCCTGCTGATATTTCTCTTCCCAAGTATTCTACCTTTTTCTGGCACAGCTGCAGCTTTTTCCTGGAAACTTTATAACCCCCTTCTGCTAGTCTTTTCAATAGTTTTAAACTATCCTTCCTGCACTGTTCTTGTGTTCCTGTGCATAATAATAAATCATCCACATATTGTATCAGTGTTCCTTCCAACTGTATTCCTTCTAAATCTGCTCTCAACACCTGATTGAATACATGTGGGGAATGTTTAAATCCTTGGGGCATCCTATTGTATGTGTATTGTTTCCCCTCGTACGTAAATGCAAAGAGATACTGACTTTCTTGAGCTAGTGGCACACTAAAAAATGCCGAACATAGGTCTATTACAGTAAACCATCTACTTTCAGGTGGTATATTTGTCATCAAGGTATAAGGGTTTGGAACCTCGGCTGGCATATCTTCCACTACCTCATTAATTGCCCTTAGGTCATGCACCAATCTCCATTTTTCTCCGTCCGCCTTTTTCACTGGTAGTAGCGGTGTATTACACCTGCTCCGGGTTTCTTTTAATACCCCTGCTTCTATCAATCCCTTAATCGTCCCTCTAATTCCTTCAATTGCTTCTGTCTTGATTGGGTATTGCGGCCTATACGGCCGCTGACGTCCTATCTTTAATCTGACTTCAACTGGATTAGCGTTTTTGACCCTCCCTACATCCGTGTCCTGTCTGGACCACAACTCCTGCGGGAGGGAGTTCAAATCCTGCTCTAACCTCTCTCTCCACTCCAGTCCCTGTTTCTCGATTTGCACTCCTATTGTTATCTGCTTCGGTTTCCCAAGCATTTTAACATCCAAAATTATTTTCGTCATTTGTCCATTGCTGGACGTCCAAGTATCTACATTGTCTGTCTGGACAAATTCTAAATCTTGTGCTCTCAACACCATTGGTCCTAGGTCTTTTGATCTGTATCCTGGATTCACTTTCAATGTGACATGTGGCTCCGCCCCAGATACAGAGAACCATTTGTTAACCCATTCATTCCTAACAATGGTGAGGGCTACTCCCTCTAGTCCGATTAAAATACTTCCTGACTTTATTTCCTGTTCTCGTCCTGCCTCCCTTTCCCATTTCTCCTGTATCTCAGGTTCCTGCCCTTCATCAAATATCATTGTACTGTGTAATTCTGTTCTTGGCCATTTGGCTTGTGGAACCCAAGTGTTTATAAGCTTTCCCCAAACTTCCCATATCTGTTTTTTAACTTGTTCCTCTATATCTCCCAACCAATATACATTAACCCCTTCCTTTCCTGGTATTTCAAGTGGATACATTCCCATCAAATCAATTCCTTGTTCAGTGCATTCTAATTTCAGTCCTAAACCTAGGATTGCATCCCTTCCCAATAGATTTAAAGGAGTTTTATCACATACTAAAATAGGTACATGGGTTGTCTTATTTCCAATGGTAACAGGCACCGGCGTCGTCATTCGAGCTAATGTTACTTTCCCCGAGAACCCCACAGTTTTTACAAACTGGTTTGACAATGGTAAGTGATCCGCATACTTCGTTTGCATGCACGTACATGTGGCGCCGGTGTCTATCATCATGGGGACCTCGATCCCTCCTACTCTAACGTTAACTATAGGTTCCTGCTCTGCAGTTTCTGTTATCTGTATGTGCTGTCCTACCATTCCGGGGTTCTCTGGGCCTCCCTATGGGGAATTCTGATGGTTTACCGGCCCTTGAAACATCGGGATGCTGTTTGGCGATCCTTGGATCAGTTGTTGGCCTGTCTGCTGCTGGTTTTCTCCCTGTCTGGGGAAATTCCGCGGGCAATTCCTTTTTATGTGCCCTGCCTCCCCGCACCCCCAACACACACCTGAAGGGCCAGGCAGTGGTCCCTGTCTCGGAGTCTGATGATTAACCTGTCCCTGTCCTCTCTGATTCTGATAGGGTGGCCTACCACCTCCCTGTCCTTTCCCATTTCTATTCCAGTCAGTCTGACTTTGCAGGGCGTATGGGTTTTGATAATTTAGGCCATAGGCTCCTGGGTTCATGGACAGTGGGAAGGCAGAAATGTTATAGGTTATGACGGGCTGGCCTCCATCTCCGCTCCCCCCTTTGATTAGTGCAGGTGTTTCCTCTGGCTTTTGCTCCACCATCATTGGTGCTATTTGTCTGGGTGCGAGATCCTCTTTTGCCTTCAGTTTATCCTTGCTTTTGATCTCCTCCAACTGTGCCTGAAGGAGTTTACGTTGTACCTCCTTCAGCTGTTTGTCTGCATTCTTTTCATCTTTGCGATGTCTCTCTACTGCATGGGCAACATAATCCACAAACTCTCGGTAATTTTTTGAGTCCAAGCCCACCACTTCCTCCAGCCTTGTCTTAGCTGGGGCTGGCAAGCCCTCTAGGATTGCAGCCCGGAACATGGAGTTGGTCAGTGGGTCTATTAAAATGTCCCTCTCCGTGTCCCTTCTCCACCTTCGTCATCTGTTCTATGTCATATTCTCCCTCAAAATTCATTGTGCCTGATATAACTGGGTACAGTCCCGTGGAGCTCTGTTTCTCTAAGTATGGGGGTGGGGCTACGTTTGGATCTTCCAATTTTGCTTTTTCCTCAAGTTGTACTGGCATCTGCATTCTACCTCCCCTCCATACCCCTCTTCTCTCTTTCCCTTCTTGTTGGAATAGGGCTAATATCTCTAACTCCTTTTCTCGCTTTTCCCTTCTTTTGCTCGTTTTATCCTTAATCTTATAGTTCTTTATCATTCCCTTCTGGTCCTCACACCTCTCTATGGACCATGTGCCTTCCTCCGGCCACTGTGTATTGGTCTTATTTGTTCTTTAGGCCCATTTTTTAGAGACGTGTTCTATATCTCCCCTGAGGGCTGGGAACTTATCCCCTAATATCTCCACTGGTGTCTTAACTTGGTGCGCCATTACTCGTCTTTTTGGATCACTGTCGCAATTTTTGTCACTTAATCTGTCAGAGTTAGGTATCACAGTGATTATTACTTGCTGTATTGTTTTTCCGTGCTCAGTCCCCTGTTTACCTTTCCTTTGGATTTCTTTTGCCACTATCTGTAATTCTAACCGGGGTCCTGATATCCACTTCCCCGTAGTCCCCTGTCCCGGCACTATCTTCCTCTCCCGGGCCAGAGGGTAGTAGGTTTTCACTTGCTCGTCTATGTGTATAAGAATCCTGTATCGGTCAGATCCCTTTATTAATTTCTCTAGGGTTTCCAATTTTATTTCGTCTATCCAATTCCTATCGACTACTCTTTCCCATTTTACATACGGCCACTCATTCTTTATCTCCTCTAAGTTAATTATGTGTGTAATCTTTTTCCAATCCAGTGTTGCTTCCGTTTTTGTTATTATTCAAAGATTAGTTATTTTCAATCTTGTCACCAGGCAGTTTTGTCAGGGTAATTTTTCAAGTTGTTAGTTATTACCCTACCTATGTTCCGACTCTCTCTCTTATTTCTGTCCTTCACGCTGTTTTCTCAGACCAGTTTGTTCAAATTGGTCTTTTACTTCCTCTATTCTAGCTGCTACTCCCCTTTCCTGTGGTTAAAATCCACTCCTGTGCTTTTGGCTACTGTATTAGGTCAGAGAGTGATCTCTCACTGATCTCTCTCCCTCTCGGTTGACGTCCCTTACCCGAGGTCCTGGGTAGGTTTGGACTGGCAGATTTTCCCACACTTACTCTCTTCTGGGCAAGTCGTGACCTGAAAAACCCGCTCCAAACCGCTTGACTTAACCTAATTGCATTACTTTAGCTTTCGGCCTTTTTCCCGTCTCACTTTTTACCCATTCACAGACAATACAGTATTCGCAGCGCGCTTTTGCATGCAAAAATTCTGCTCTTCGGATCAGACTCAGTCTCTCAAAATTTTTACACAATTTGGTTTTACCTGTGCAGGATATCTTTTTGGGTTGGGGAGATCCAGGACCAGCAGAGAGCCAAGCGCACCGGGCCTCGAGAAAACCCCTTTCTGACAACAAGGATTTACATGCATGCAAGTCTGCTTACCTTGTTGACAGAAGGCCGGCTGGGGACTTCTCGGTTCCGGTTGGACCACCGTCTCCGCTACTCCTTCCAGATGCTTTTCTGGGCGATCTCTCACCAACCCTGCTAAGCAGCGCCAATTTTGTCGTGGTTCCCCAGGACGACAATTTATTCACATCAATTAAAACAGAGAGTCTGAGCAGCGATCTTCCAAGCAATAGACTTTATTTCTCAGCACAAGAGATAAAGTCGGGAACGTCCGGAACACTCCAAAGAGCCCTTGGGCTTACAATCTTTTATGTACATTTCAGCCTCATATCTCAAGATCCTCCTCTCCCTTTTACAGCCTGTCCTTGGTTGTTATCTTACCCTACAGCCCTATCTTTCTTTGGCCACCATTAATTTTAGTTGACCCTTTATCTGTTTTCTTTGCATTTGGTCGTTCCCTGTTATATCTCTTCGTTTCTTAAACCATGGTGGTTATAACTCTTGCTCTTATCTGAACTTTTCTGTTTGTACAATAATCGTGGTTTTGTAAGCTAAGGCGAATGTGTTTAGAAGAAAAGACATCCCCCTGCTGATTTATGGTCCACTAATGTGTTTAGCAGAAAAGACATTCTCTCTGCTGGTTTATGGTCCACTATTAAGTTGAACCACCGAGCAGTCTTCCTTGTTTTCTTAAGTGACTATTGTCTGCTTTCCTTAATTAGTGATTGCTATATTACTTCTCTAGTTCCTCCACTTTGATCATATCGACTACACTTGATTATATTAGGTCACACGAAGTTACTTTAGGTTACATATCCATTTTCACTACTTATCTAAATCTGCTTTATTATTTCACTAAAACCTATGAATCTGAATTCCATACTAAACTCATACAATATCCAGTACAATTTCCCTTACAAGTGAATCTGAATTTCATACTAAACTCATACAATATCCAGTACAATTTCCCTTACACCTCCTGCACACACTGCACAAAAACTGCCCCATCCGAACTATTCGACCGATTAAGGTTCCAATCAATATTTGGAAGGATAGAGTCCCCCATGACAACTACCCTGTGACCCCTACACATATCCATAATCTGCTTAGCAATTTCTTGCTCCACATCTCTATTACTATTTGGGGGCCTATAGTAAACTCCTAACAACGTGACCGCTCCTTTCCTATTCCTAACCTCAGCCCATATTACCTCTGTAGGCAGATCCCCTTCAAAATGCCTTTCTGCAGCCGTTACACTCTCCTTGATTAACAGTGCCACTCCTCCACCTCTTTTACCAGCTCCCCTACACTTACTGAAACATCTATACCCCGGAACTTCCAACAACCATTTCTGTCCTTGTTCTACCCATGTCTCCGTAATGGCCACAACAACGTCGTCCCAAGTACCAATCCAAGCCCGAAGTTCACCTACCTTATTTCGGATGCTCCTTGCATTGAAGTAGACACACTTCAACCCACCTTCTTGTCTGCTGGGACCCACCTTTGACCATGATACCCTTCCCAGTACCGCACTGCACTCACTGACCTCCGGACTACAACTCCTTTTCCCACCCCCCTGAAAAATTAGTTTAAACCCCCCCCGAAGAGCCGTAGCAAATTTCTCTCCCAGGATATTGGTGCCCCTCTGGTTCAGGTGCACCCCGGCCTGTTGGTACATGTCCCACCTTCCCCTGAAAGTGTTCCAATTATCCACATAGCTGAAACCCTCCCTCCTACACCATGCCTGCATCCATGTGTTTAACTGCACTCTCTCCCTGTTCCTCAACTCGCTATCCCGTGGCACCGGCAACATACCAGAGATGACAACCTGTTTTCTCCTGGCTCTCAGCTTCCACCCAAGCTCCCTGAATTCCTGTTTGAAATCCCCGTCCCCTCTCTTACCTCTGTCTTTGGTGCCGACGTGCACCACGACTTGTGACTGTTCCCCCTCCCCCTTTAGAATCCTGAAGGCACGGTCGGAGATGTCACGGACCCTGGCATCCGGGAGGCAACATACCATCCGTGAGTCTCTCATGTTACCACAGAACCTCCTATCTATCCCTCGAACAAACGAGTCCCCAATAACTATAGCTCTACCGCTCTCCCCCTTTCCCTTCTGAGCCACAGGGACGGACTCAGCGCTGGCGATCTGGTCACTGCGGCTCACCACTGGTCGGTCGACCCCCTCACCTGTATCCAAAGTGGAATACTTGTTGCTAAGGGGAACGACCACAGGGGATCCCCGCACCGACTGCTTCCTCCCAGCCCCTCTCACTGTCACCCTCAGCTGGAGGACTGTGAGGAGTTCCAGTGGCCTCACTAGAAGAAGGATGTGATTTCCCAGCGAGGGACGGAAGAGGGATTCACAGGGATGTTTCCTGGGCTGGAGTGTTTCTGCAGTGAAGACAGGATGGTGAGGCTGGGGTTGTTTTCTTCAGAACAGTGAACGCGGAGCGTGGACGTCATTGTGGTTACAAAATAATGAGGGACAAAGATAGGAGAGTTAAGAAGAAACTTTTTCCTCTTAGCGGAGGGGTCAATATCCAGGAGCAGTGGATTTAGGGTGGATTTGAGGGGAACATTAACGTTCCATAGTCATGTCAGAAATCCTGCTGGCCATCCTGCACAGCAGGATCCCACAGACACGCCAATCGCAACGTGTTAGCAGCCAGATAGAAAACAAAAGAGTAGATGTGAATTGATGAAAGGGTGAAACACAACAGCACGGATTCACCCCCAGTTACAGAGTCGCTGTTTATACATCCAACCTATGGGAGGATGTGATTGAGGTTCCTTATCCAAATTCAAGAAAGGCATTGATTAAGAAGGGAAAACAATCAGAGTATGAAAATAAACTGGTGTGGAAGGTTAAAATGGGCAGGATGGAGAGATGCTTCAGCGTGATTTGGATAGGATGTGTCTGTGGGCACCGCATGGAAGATGCAGTATAATGTGACTAAGTGTGAGGTGATCCACATTGGCAGCAATAATAAGAAAACAGGTTATTACTTGAACGGATGTAAATTGAGAGCTGGATACTCAGCGAGACCTTGGTGTCCTCATGCATCAGTCACTGAAAGTAAGCAAGCAGGCACAGCAGGCAGTAACAAAGGCAAATGGGATGTTGGCCTTCACAGCGAGAGGATTTGAGGAGAGAAATAGGGATGTTTTGCTGCAATTGTCGAGGGCATTGGAGTTTTATAGGACATAGAACATAGAATAGTACAGCACAGAACAGGCCCTTCGGCCCACGATGTTGTGCCGAGCTTTATGTGAAACCAAGATCAAGCTATCCCACTCCCTATCATCCTGGCGTGCTCCATGTGCCTATCCAATAACCGCTTAAATGTTCCTAAAGTGTCTGACTCCACTATCACTGCAGGCAGTCCATTCCACACCCCAACCACTCTCTGCGTAAAGAACCTACCTCTGATATCCTTCCTATATCTCCCACCACGAACCCTATAGTTATGCCCCCTTGTAATAGCTCCATCCACCCGAGGAAATAGTCTTTGGACATTCACTCTATCTATCCTCTTCATCATTTTATAAACCTCTATTAAGTCTCCCCTCAGCCTCCTCCGCTCCAGAGAGAACAGCCCTCGCTCCCTCAACCTTTCCTCATAAGACCTACCCTCCAAACCAGGCAGCATCCTGGTAAGTCTCCTCTGCACTCTTTCCAGCGCTTCCACATCCTTCTTATAGTGAGGTGACCAGAACTGCACACAATATTCGAAATGTGGTCTCACCAAGGTGCTGTATAGTTACAACATAACCCCACGGCTCTTAAACTCCAACCCCCTGTTAATAAAAGGTAACACACTCGTGGCGTTCTTCACAGCTCTATCCACTTGAGTGCAACCTTTAGAGATCTGTGGATATGGACCCCAAGATCTCTCTGTTCCTCCACAGTCTTCAGAACCCTACCATTCTCAAGGATCACTCTAAATAGAGACACAATCCCCAAGGATCACTCTAATTAGTGACACAATCTCCAAGGATCACTCTAAGTAGTGACACAATCCAAAGGGATCACTCTAAAAAATGACGCAATCCCCAAGGATCACTCTAAATAGTGACACAATACAAAGGGATCACTCTAAATCGTGACGCAAACCCCAAGGTTCACTCTAAATAGTGATACAATCCTCAAGGATCACTTAAATAGAGACACAATCCCCAAGGATCACTCTCAATAGTGACACAATCCCCAAGGATCACTCTAAATAGTGACTCAATCCCCAAGGATCACTCTAAATAGTGACACAATCCCCAAGGATCACTCTCAATAGAGACACAATCCCCAAGGATCACTCTGAATAGTGACACAGTCCCCAAGGATCACTCTAAATAGTGACACAATCCCCAAGGATCACTCTAAATAGTGACACAATCCCCAAGGATCACTCTAAATAGTGACACAATCATAAGAACATAAGAACATAAGAAATAGGAGCAGGAGTAGGCCATCTAGTTCCTCGACCCTGCCCCACCATTCAATAAGATCATGGCTGATCTGAAGTGGATCAGTTCCACCGACCCGCCTGATCCCTACAGCCACTAATTCCCTTACCGATCAGGAATCCACCTATCCGTGATTTAAACATATTCAACGAGGTAGCCTACACCACTTCAGTGGGCAGAGAATTCCAGAGATTCACCATCCTCTGAGAGAAGACGTTCCTCCTCAACTCTGTCCTAAACTGACCGCCCTTTATTTTGAGGATGTGCCCTCTAGTTCTAGTTTCCTTTCCAAGTTGAAAGAATCTCTCCACCTCTACCCTATCCAGCCCCTTCATTATCTTATAGGTCTCTATAAGAACCCCCCTCAGCCTACTAAATTTCAACGAATACAAACCCAATCTGCTCAGTCTCTCCTCATAGTCAACACCCCTCATCTCTGGTATCAACCTGGTGAACCTTCTCTGCACTCCCTCCAAGGCTAATATATCCTTCCGCAAATAAGGGGACCAATACTGCACACAGTATTCCAGCTGCGGCCTCACCAATGCCCTGTACAGATGCAGCAAGACATCTCTGCTTTTATATTCTATCCCCCTTGCGATATAGGCCAACATCCCATTTGCCTTCTTGATCACCTGTTGCAACTGCAGACTGGGTTTTTGCATCTCATGCACAAGGACCCCCAGGTCCCTTTGCACAGTAGCATGTTGTAATTTTTTTCCATTTGGATAATAATCCAATTTTCCATTATTTCCTCCAAAGTGAATAACCTCGCATTTGTTAACGTTATACTCCATCTGCCAGATCCTCGCCCACCCACTCAGCCTGTCCAAATCTCTCTGCAGACCTTCTACGACCTCCACACGATTCACAATCCCCAACGATCACCCTAAATGGTGACACAATCCCCAAGGATCACTCTAAAGAGAGACACAATCCACAAGGACCTCACTAAATAATGACACAATCCCCAAGGATCTCTCTAAATAGTGGCACAATCCCCAAGGATCAGTCTAAATAGTGAGACAATCCCCAAGGATCACTCTCAATAGAGACAGAATCCACCAGGATCATTCTAAATGCTGGCACAATCCCCAAGGATCACTATAAATAGTGTCACAATCCCCAAGGATCACTCTCAATAGAGACAGAATCCCCAAGGATCACTCTAAATAGTGACACAATCCCCAAGGATCACTCTAAATAGTGACACAATACCCGAAGGAACAGTCTAAATAGTGACACAATCCACAAGGATCACTCTAAATAGTGACACAATCCCCAACGATCTCTCTAAATAATGACACAATCCCCAAGGATCACCCTCAATAGAGACACAATCCCCAAGGATCACTCTAAATAGTGACACAATCACCAAGGATCACTCAAAATAATGACACAATCCCCAAGGATCTCTCTAAATAGTGACACAATCACCAAGGATCAGTCTAAATAATGACACAATCCCCAAGGATCTCTCTAAATAGTGGCACAATCCCCAAGGATCACTCTAAATAGTGACACAATCCCCAAGGATCTCTCTAAATAGTGACACAATCCCGAAGGATCACTCAAAATACTGACATAATCCCCAAGGATCACTCCAAATAGTGGCACAATCCCCAAGGATCACTCTAAATAGTGAAACAATCCCCAAGGATCACTCGAAATACTGACATAATCCTGAAGGATCACTCCAAATAGTGCACAATCCCCAAGGATCACTCTAAATAGTGACACAATCCTCAAGGATCACTCAAAATAATGAGACTATCCCCAAGGATCACTCTAAATACTGACACAATCCCCAAGGATCACTCGAAATAGTGACACAATCCCCAAGGATCACTCTAAATAGTGACACAATCCCCAAGGATCACTCTAAATAGTGACAAAATCCCCAAGGATCACTCTAAATAGTGACACAATCCCCAAGGATCACTCTAAATAGTGACACAATACCCGAAGGAACAGTCTAAATAGTGACACAATCCACAAGGATCACTCTAAATAGTGACACAATCCCCAACGATCTCTCTAAATAATGACACAATCCCCAAGGATCACCCTCAATAGAGACACAATCCCCAAGGATCACTCTAAATAGTGACACAATCACCAAGGATCACTCAAAATAATGACACAATCCCCAAGGATCTCTCTAAATAGTGACACAATCACCAAGGATCAGTCTAAATAATGACACAATCCCCAAGGATCTCTCTAAATAGTGGCACAATCCCCAAGGATCACTCTAAATAGTGACACAATCCCCAAGGATCTCTCTAAATAGTGACACAATCCCCAAGGATCACTCAAAATACTGACATAATCCCCAAGGATCACTCCAAATAGTGGCACAATCCCCAAGGATCACTCTAAATAGTGAAACAATCCCCAAGGATCACTCGAAATACTGACATAATCCTGAAGGATCACTCCAAATAGTGCACAATCCCCAAGGATCACTCTAAATAGTGACACAATCCTCAAGGATCACTCAAAATAATGAGACTATCCCCAAGGATCACTCTAAATACTGACACAATCCCCAAGGATCACTCGAAATAGTGACACAATCCCCAAGGATCACTCTAAATAGTGACACAATCCCCAAGGATCACTCTAAATAGTGACAAAATCCCCAAGGATCACTCTAAATAGTGACACAATCCCCAAGGATCACTCTAAATAGCGACACAATCCCCAAGGATCACTCTAAATAGTGACACAATCCACAAGGATCACTCTAAATAGTGACAGAATCCCCAAGGAACACTCTAAATAGTGACACGCCTTAGAAACAGGAAAGGCGCAGTCACTATGTTGGGGGTGTACTACAGGCCCCCCAACAGCCCAAGGGAAGTGGAAGAATGGATATGTCAGGAGATACTGGATAGGTGCAGGAAATATAGGGTTGTTGTAGTGGGAGACTTCAATTTCCCTGGTATAGACTGGAAATCGCTGAGGGCAGGGACTCTGGATGGGGAGGAATTTGTAAAATGTGTACAGGAGGGTTCGTTGGAACAATATGTGGACAGCCCGACTAGAGAGGTGGCTATACTGGACCTGGTACTGGGGAATGAGCCCGGTCAGGTCTTCAAAGTTTTGGTTGGGGAACATGTGGCAAATAGTGACCACAATTCTGTTAGCTTTAGGATAGTGATGGAAAAGGATGAGTGGTGTCCCAAGGGTAAGGTGTTGGATTGGGGGAAGGCTAACTTTATTGGGATCAGGCAGAAATTGGCAGCTCTTGATTGGGAGAGGCTGTTTGAGGGTAAATCCACATCTGGTATGTGGCAGTCTTTTAAGGAACGGTTGTTAGGGCTACAGGACAAGCATGTGCATGTAAAAAAGAAGGATAGGAAGGGTAGGATTAGAGAACCGTGGATAACCAGGGAAATTGAGGGATTGATCAAAAGGAAAAGAGAGGCGTATGTTAGGTCCAAGCAGCTAAAAACGGAGGGAGCTCTGGAGGAGTATAATGAAAGTAGGAAAATACTCAAACGGGGAATTAGAAGAGCAAAAAGGGGTCACGAAATGTTCTTGGCAGACAGGATTAAGGAGAATCCCAAGGCATTTTATTCATACGTTAGGAACAAAAGTGTTGTTAGGGAAAAAATCGGACCTCTCAGGGACAAAAGTGGGGACTTATGCTTGGAGCCCAAAGAGGTAGGGGAGATCCTAAATGAATACTTTGCGTCGGTATTCACTAAGGAGAGGGATGTGTTGACTGGGAGTGTCTCGGAGGGGAGTGTTGAACCGTTGGAGAAAATCTCCATTACAAAGGAGGAAGTGTTAGGTTTGTTAGAGAATATAAAGACTGACAAATCCCCAGGGCCTGATGGAATCTATCCAAGGCTGCTCAGGGAGACGAGAGGTGAAATCGTTGGGCCTCTGACGCAAATCTTTGTCTCGTCACTGGACACAGGTGAGGTCCCAGAGGATTGGAGGATAGCCAATGTGGTCCCGTTATTCAAGAAGGGTAGGAAGGATAACCCGGGTAATTATAGGCCGGTGAGCTTGACGTCCGTGGTGGGGAAGTTGTTGGAGAAGATTCTTAATGATAGGATGTATGCGCATTTAGAAAGGAATAAACTCATTAACGATAGTCAACATGGTTTTGTGAGAGGGAGGTCATGCCTCACTAACCTGGTGGTGTTTTTTGAAGAAGTGACCAAAATGGTTGACGAACGAAGGGCCGTGGATGTTGTCCATATGGACTTTAGTAAAGCATTTGACAAAGTCCCTCATGGTAGGCTAGTGAAAAAGGTTGGATCCCATGGGATAAAGGGGGAGGTGGCTAGATGGGTGGAGAACTGGCTTGGTCATAGAAGACAGAGGGTGGTAGTGGAAGGGTCTTTTTCCAGCTGGAGGCCTGTGACTAGTGGTGTACCGCAGGGCTCTGTATTCGGACCTCTGCTGTTTGTGATTTATAGAAATGATCTGGAAGAAGGAGTAACTGGGGTGATCAGTAAGTTTGCGGACGACACAAAACTGGCAGGACTTGCAGATAGTGAGGAACATTGTCAGAGGCTACAGAAGGATACAGATAGGCTGGAAATTTGGGCAAGGAAATGGCAGATGGAGTTCAATCCTGATAAATGCGAAGTGATGCATTTTGGTGGGAATAATGTAGGGAGGAGCTACACGATAAATGGAAGAACCATAAAGGGTGTAGAGACGCAGAGGGACCTGGGTGTGCAAGTCCACAGATCTTTGAAGGTGACGTCGCAGGTGGAGAAGGTGGTGAAGAAGGCATATGGCATGCTTGCCTTTATAGGACGGGGCATAGAGTATAAGAGTTGGGGTCTGATGTTGCAGATGTAGAGAACGTTGGTTCGGCCGCATTTGGAATACTGCGTCCAGTTCTGGTCGCCACACTACCAGAAGGACGTGGAGGCTTTGGAGAGAGTACAGAGGAGGTTTACCAGGATGTTGCCTGGTATGGAGGGGCTTGGTTATGAGGAGAGATTGGGGAAACTGGGGATGTTCTCCTTGGAAAGACGGAGGATGAGGGGAGACTTAATAGAGGTGTATAAAATTATGAAAGGCATAGATAGGGTGAACGGTGGGAAGCTTTTACCCGGGTCGGTGGTGACGTTCACGAGGGGTCATAGGTTCAAGGTGAAGGGGGGGAGGTTTAACACCGATATCAGAAGGACATATTTCACACAGAGGGTCGTGGGGGCCTGGAATGTGTTGCCGGGCAAGGTGGTGGAGGCGGACACACTGGGAACGTTTAAGACTTATCTAGAGAGCTATATGAACGGAGTGGGAATGGAGGGATACAAAAGAGTGGTCTAGTGTGGACCAGGTTTCTCGTTTCAAGGCTTCATTCTATGATCATCTTGCTGGTGCCAGTACAGAGTGAGACTGCGGATAGTTGGGAACCTGTCTCGGGGGCAGGGAATTCATATGGTGTTCGTGGAAGTGGAAATGACTAGGGTTGGGAAGCATTTTCCGATCAGGGCCATTGTGATCTCCTGGACTCGTTTCGATCGCCTCAGGGGGTCGGAGAGGAATTTCCCAGATTTGTTTTTCCCCATATTGGCCCTGGGGTTTTTCACTCTGGGTTTTCGCCTCTCCCTGGAGATCACATGGTCTGGAATGGGGGGGTGGGGGTGAGTTAATAGGTTGTAATGAACAAAGCATCGTAGCTGTGAGGGACAGCTCGGTGGATAGGATATTGGTATGTAGATAGGCTGGAAAATTGGGGGAGATCCTGGATTCAGGATTCAATCCTGGATCGGGGAGCGGCGCGGGCTTGGAGGGCCGAAGGGCCTGTTGTGTGCTGTATTGTTCTTTGTTCTTTGTTCTTGTTCTAAATACTGACACAATCCCCAAGGATCACTCTAAACAGTGACACAATCCCCAAGGATCACTCTAAATAGTGACACAATCCCCAAGGATCACTCTAAATAGTGACACAATCCACAAGGCTCACTCTAAATACTGACACAATACCCAAGGATCACTCGAAATAGTGACACAATCCCCAAGGATCACTCTAAATAGTGACACAATCTCCAAGGATCACTCTAAATAGTGACACAATCCACAAGGCTCACTCTAAATACTGACATAATCCCCAAGGATCACTCTAAATAGTGACACAGTCCCCAAGGATTATTCTAAATAGTGACACAATCCCTGAGGTTCTCTCTCAATAGTGACACAATCCCCAAGGATGACACTAAATACTGAAACAATCCCAAGGATCAGTCTAAATAGTGACACAATCCGCAAGGATCACTCTAAATAGTGACACAAAACCCAAGGATCACTCTAAATAGTGACACAATCCGCAAGGATCACTCGAAATAGTGACACAATCCACAAGGACCACTCTAAATACTGACACAATACCCAAGGATCACTCTAAATAGTGACACAATCCCCAAGGATCACTCTAAATAGTGACACAATCCCCAAGGATCACTCTAAATAGTGACACAATGGCCAAGGATCACTCTAAATAATGACACAATCCCCAAGGATCACTCTTAATAGTGACACAAACCCCAAGGATAACTCTAAATAGTGACACAAACCCCAAGGATCACTCTAAATAGAGACACAACCCCCAAGGATCATTCTAAATAGTGACACAATCCCCAAGGATCACTCTAAAGACTGACACAATCCCCATGCATCACTCTAAATAGTGACACAAACCCCAAGGATCACTCTAAATAGAGACACAACCCCCAAGGATCATTCTAAATAGTGACACAATCCCCAAGGATCACCCTAAAGACTGACACAATCCCCATGCATCACTCTAAATAGTGACACAATCCCCGAGGATCTCTCTAAATAGTGACACAATCCACAAGGCTCACTCTAAATACTGACACAATACCCAAGGATCACTCGAAGTAGTGACACAATCCCCAAGGATCACTCTAAATAGTGACACAATCCCCAAGGATCACTCTAAATAGTGACACAATCCCCAAGGATCAGTCTAAATAGTGACACAATACCCGAAGGAACAGTCTAAATAGTGACACAATCCCCAAGGATCTCTCTAAATAGTGGCACAAACCCCAAGGATCAGTCTAAATAGTGACACAATCCCCAACGATCACTATAAATAGTGACACATTCCCCAAGGATCACCCTCAATAGAGACACAATCCACAGGGTTAACTCTAAATAGTGACACAATCCCCAAAGATCACTCTAAATAGTGATACAATCCCCAAGGATCACTCTAAATACTGACACAATCCCCAAGGATCTCTCTACATAGTGACACAATCCCCAAGGATCAATCAAAATAGTGATACAATCCCGAAGGATCACTCTAAATAGTGACACAATCACCAAGGATCACTCAAAATAATGACAAAATCCGCAAGGATCTCTCTAAATAGTGACACAATCCCCAAGGATCACTCTAAATAATGACACAATCCCCAAGGATCTCTCTAAATAGTGGCACAATCCCCAAGGATCACTCTAAATAGTGACACAATCCCCAAAGATCTCTCTAAATAGTGACACAATCCCCAAGGATCACTCGAAATACTGACATAATCCCCAAGGATCACTTTAAATAGTGGCACAATCCCCAAGGATCACTCTAAATAGTGACACAATCCCCAAGGATCACTCGAAATACTGACATAATCCCCAAGGATCACTCCAAATAGTGGCACAATCCCCAAGGATCACTCTAATTAGTGACACAATCCTCAAGGATCACTCAAAATAATGACACAATCCCCAAGGATCAGTCTAAATACTGACACAATCCCCAAGGATCACTCTAAATAGTGACACAGTCCCCAAGGATCCCTCTAAATAATGACACAATCCCCAAGGATCTCTCTAAATAGTGACACAATTCCCAAGGATCACTCTCAATACTGACACAATCCCCAAGGATTACTCTAAATACTGACATAATCCCCAAGGGTCACTCGAAATAGTGACACAATCCCCAAGGACAACTCTCAATGGCGACACAATCCACAAGGATCACTCTCAATACTGACACAATCCCCAAGGATTACTCTAAATACTGACATAATCCCCAAGGGTCACTCTAAATAGTGACACAATCCCCAAGGATCACTCTCAATAGCGACACAATCCGCAAGGATTATTCTAAATAGTGACACAATGCCTGAGGATCTCTCTCAATAGTGACACAATCCCCAAGGATGACACTAAATAGTGACACAATTCCCCAGAATCACTCTAAATACTGAAACAATCCACAAGGATCACTCTAAATAGTGACACAATCCCCAAGGATCACTCTAAATAGTGACACAATCCCCAAGGATCACTCTAAATAGCGACACAATCCGCAAGGATCACTCTAAATAGTGACACAATCCGCAAGGATCACTCTAAATACTGACACAATACCCAAGGATCACTCTAAATAGTGACACAATCCCCAAGGATCACTCTAAATAGTGACACAATCCCCAAGGATCACTCTAAATAGTGACACAATCCCCAAGGATCACTCTAAATAGTGACACAATCCCCAAGGATCACTCTAAATAGTGACACAGTCCCCAAGGATCCCTCTAAATAATGACACAATCCCCAAGGATCTCTCTAAATAGTGACACAATCCCCAAGGATCAGTCTAAAGACTGACACAATCCCCATGCATCACTCTAAATAGTGACACAATCCCCGAGGATCTCTCTAAATAGTGACACAATCCGCAAGGATCACTCTAAATAGTGACACAATTCCTCAGAATCACTCTAAATACTGACACAATCCCCAAGGATCACTCTAAATAGTGACACAATCCCCAAGGATCACTCTAAATAGTGACACAATCCCCAAAGATCACTCTAAATAGTGACACAATCCCCAAGGATCACTCTAAATTATGACACAATCCCCAAGGATCATTCTAAATAGAGACACAATCCCCGAGAATCTCTCTAAATAGTGACACAATCCCCAAGGATCACTCTAAATTATGACACAATCCCCAAGGATCACTCTAAATAGTGACACAATCCCCAAGGATCACTCTAAATAGTGACACAATCCCCAAGGATCACTCTAAATAGTGACACAATCCCCAAGGATCACTCTAAAAAGTGCAACAATCCTCAAGGATCACTCTAAATTATGACACAATCCCCAAGGATCACTCTAAATAGTGACACAATCCCCAAGGATCACTCTAAAAAGTGCAACAATCCCCAAGGATCACTCTAAATTATGACACAATCCCCAAGGATCACTCTAAATAGTGACACAATCCCCAAGGATCACTCTAAATAGTGACACAATCCCCAAGGATCACTCTAAATAGTGACACAATCCCCAAGGATCACTCTAAAAAGTGCAACAATCCCCAAGGATCACTCTAAAAAGTGCAACAATCCACAAGGATCACTCTAAATAGTGACACAATCCCCAAGGATCACTCCAAATAGTGACACAATCCCCAAGGATCACTCTAAATAGTGACACAATCCCCAAGAATCACTCTAAATAGTGACACAATCCCCAAGGATCACTCTAAATAGTGACACAATCCCCAAGGATCACTCTAAATAGAGACACAAACCACAAGGATCACTCTAAATAGTGACACAATCCCCGAGGATCACTCTAAATAGTGACACAATCCCCATGGATCACTCTAAAGAGTGACACAGTCCCCAAGGATCACTCCAAATAGTGACACAATCCCCAAGGATCACTTTAAATAGTGATACAATCCCCAAGGATCACTCTAAATAGTGACACAATCCCCAAGGATCACTCTAAATCGTGACAGAGTCAAGTCGTGCCTCACTAATTTGATAAAAATTTTTTAGGAGGTATCTAATTTTGTTGATGAAGTTCGGGCAGTTGATGTCATATGCATGGATTTTAGTAAGTCGTTTGATAAGGTCCCCCATGGGAGGTTTATGAAGAAAGTGAGGAGGTGTGGGAAAGAGGGAAAGTTGGCCGATTGGATAGGTAACTGGCTGTCTGATCGAAGACAGAGGGTGATGGTGGATGGAAGATTTTCGGATTGGAGGCAGGTTGCTAGCGGAGTGCCGCAGGAATCAGTGCTTGGTCCTCTGCTCTTTGTGATTTTTATCAATGACTTAGAGGAGGGGGCTGAAGGGTGGATCACTAAATTTGCTGGTGACACCAAGATTGGTGGAGTAGTGGATGAGGTGGAGGGCTGTTGTAGGCTGCAAAGAGACATAGATAGGATTTGGGCGGCACGGTAGCACAGTGGTTAGCACTGCTGCTTCACAGCTCCAGGGTCCTGGGTTCGGTTCCCGTCTCGGGTCACTGTCTGTGTGGAGTTTGCACATTCTCCTCATGTCTGCATGGGTTTCCTCCGGGTGCTCCGGTTTCCTCCCACAGTCCAAAGATGTGCAGGTTAGGTTGATTGGCCAGGTTAAAAATTGCCCCTTAGAGTCCTGGGATGCGTAGGTTAGAGGGATTAGCGGGTAAATATGTGGGGGTAGGGCCTGGGTGGGATTGTGGTCGGTGCAGACTCGATGGGCCGAATGGCCTCCTTCTGCACTGTAGGGTTTCTATGATTTCTATGATTTCGAAGGATGCAGAGCTGGGCTGAAAAATGGCAAATGGAGTTTAACCCTGATAAATGTGAGGTGATTCATTTTGGTAGGACAAATTTAAATGTGGATTACAGGATCAAAGGTAGGGTTCTGAAGACTGTGGAGGAACAGACAGATCGTGGGGTCCATATCCACAGATCTCTAAAAGTTGCCACTCAAGTGGAGAGAGCTGTGAAGAACGCCTCGAGTGTGTTACCTTTTATTAACAGGGGGTTGGTGTTTAAGAGCCATGGGGTTCTGCTGCAACTGTACAGGATCTTGGTGAGACCACATTTGGAATATTGTGTGCAGTTCTGGTCACCTCACTATAAGAAGGATGTGGAAGCGGTGGAAGGAGTGCAGAGGAGACTTACCAGGATGCAGCCTGGTTTGGAGGGTAGGTCTTATGAGGAAAGGTTTGCGGGAGCTAGGGCTGTTCTCTCTGGAGCGGAGGTGGCTGAGGGGAGAATTAATAGAGGTTGCTAAAATGATGAAGGGGATAGATAGAGTGAACGTTCAAAGACTATTTCCTCGGGTGGATGGAGCTATTACAAGGGGGGCTAACTATAGGGTTCGTGGTGGGAGATATAGGAAGGATATCAGAGGTAGGTTCTTTACGCAGTGAGTGGTTGTGGTGTGGAATGGACTGCCTGCAGTGATAGTGGAGTCAGACACTTTAGGAAAATTTAAGCGGTTATTGGATAGGCACATGGAGCACACCAGGATGATAGGGAGTGGGATAGCTTGATCTTGGTTTCAGATAAAGCTCGGCACAACATCGTGGGCCGAAGGGCCTGTTCTGTGCTGTACTGTTCCATGTTCTATGTTCTTAATAGTGACACAATCCCCAAGGATCACTGTAAATAGTGACACAATCCCCAAGGATCACTCTAAATAGTGACACAATCCCTAAGGATCACTCTAAATAGAGACACAAACCCCAAGGATCACTCTAAATAGTGACACAATCCCCAAGGATCACTCTAAATAGTGCCACAATCCCCAAGGATCACTCTAAATAGTGACACAATCCCCAAGGATGACTCTAAATAGTGACACAATCCCCAAGGATCACTCTAAATAGTGACACAATCCCCAAGGATCACTCTAAATAGTGCCACAATCCCCAAGGATCACTCTAAATAGTGACACAATCCCCAAGGATGACTCTAAATAGTGGCACAATCCCCAAGGATCACTCTAAATAGTGACACAATCCCCATGGATCACTCTAAATAGTGGCACAATCCCTAAGGATCACTCTAAATAGAGACACAAACCCCAAGGATCACTCTAAATAGTGACACAATCCTCAAGAATCACTCTAAATAGTGCCACAATCCCCAAGGATCACTCTAAATAGTGACACAATCCCCAAGGATGACTCTAAATAGTGACACAATCCCCAAGGATCATTCTAAATACTGACACAATCCCCAAGGATCACTCTCAATAGTTACACAATCCCCAAGGATCACTCTCAATAGTGACACAATCCGCAAGGATCACTCTAAATAGTGACACAATCCCCAAGGATCACTTTCAATAGTGACACAATCCCCAAGGCTCACTCTAAATAGTGACAGAATCCCCAAGGATCACACTGAATAGAGACACAATCCCCAAGGATCACTCTAAAGAGTGACACAATCCCCAAGGATCACTCTAAATACTGACACAATCCCCAAGGAACACTCTAAATAGTGACACAATTCCCAAGGGTCACTCTAAATAGTGATACAATTCCCAATGGTCACTCTAAATAGTGACACAATACCCAGGAATCACTCTAAAAATTGACACAACCCTCAAGGGCCACATCCAAATTGTGACACAAACCCCAATGATCACTCTAAATAGTGACACAATCCCCAAGGATCACTCCAAATAGTGACACAATTCCCAAGGGTCACTCTAAATAGTGACACAATCCCCAAGGATCACTCTAAATAACGACACAATCCCCATGGATCACTCTCAATAGTGACACAATCCCCAAGGATCACTCTAAATAGTGACACAATCCCCAAGGATCACTTTCAATAGTGACACAATCCTCAAGGCTCACTCTAAATAGTGACACAATCCCCAAGGATCACTCTAACTAGTGACACAATCCCCAAGGATCATTTTCAATAGTTACACAATCCCCAAGGATCACTCGAAATAGTGACACAATCCCCAAGGAACACTCTAAATAGTGACACAATTCCAAAGGGTCACTCTAAATAGTGATACAATCCCCAAGGATCACTCTAAATAGTGACACAATACCCAAGAATCACTCTAAAAAATGACACAACCCTCAAGGACCACATCCGAATTGTGACACAAACCCCAATGATCACTCTAAATAGTGACACAATCCCCAAGGATCACTCCAAATTGTGACACAATTCCCAAGGGTCACTCTAAATAGTGACACAATCCCCAAGGATCACTCTAAATAACGGCACAATCCCCATGGATCACTCTAAATAGTGACACAATCCCCAAGGGTCACTCTAAATAGTGGCACAATCCACAAGGATCACTCCAAATAGTGACACAATTCCCAAGGGTCACTCTAAATAGTGACACAATCTACAAGTATCATTCTAAGTAGTGACACAATCCCCAAGGATCACTCTAAATAGTAACACAATCCCCAAGGATCACTCTAAATAGTGACACAATCCACAAGGATCACTCCAAATAGTGACACAATTCCCAAGGGTCACTCTAAATAGTGACACAATCCACAAGTATCATTCTAAAT
Organism: Mustelus asterias; assembly: GCF_964213995.1. Lineage (NCBI taxonomy): Eukaryota > Metazoa > Chordata > Chondrichthyes > Carcharhiniformes > Triakidae > Mustelus > Mustelus asterias. Next base: position 85,842 of record NW_027591002.1, on the reverse strand, counting down.
AGTGACACAATCCCCAAGGATCACTCTAAATAGTGACACAATCCACAAGGATCACTCCAAATAGTGACACAATTCCCAAGGGTCACTCTAAATAGTGACACAATCCCCAAGGATCACTCTAAATAGTGACACAGTCCCCAAGGATCCCTCTAAATAATGACACAATCCCCAAGGATCTCTCTAAATAGTGACACAATCCCCAAGGATCACTCTCAATACTGACACAATCCCCAAGGATTACTCTAAATACTGACATAATCCCCAAGGGTCACTCGAAATAGTGACACAATCCCCAAGGACAACTCTCAATGGCGACACAATCCACAAGGATCACTCTCAATACTGACACAATCCCCAAGGATTACTCTAAATACTGACATAATCCCCAAGGGTCACTCTAAATAGTGACACAATCCCCAAGGATCACTCTCAATAGCGACACAATCCGCAAGGATTATTCTAAATAGTGACACAATGCCTGAGGATCTCTCTCAATAGTGACACAATCCCCAAGGATGACACTAAATAGTGACACAATTCCCCAGAATCACTCTAAATACTGAAACAATCCACAAGGATCACTCTAAATAGTGACACAATCCCCAAGGATCACTCTAAATAGTGACACAATCCCCAAGGATCACTCTAAATAGTGACACAATCCGCAAGGATCACTCTAAATAGTGACACAATCCGCAAGGATCACTCTAAATACTGACACAATACCCAAGGATCACTCTAAATAGTGACACAATCCCCAAGGATCACTCTAAATAGTGACACAATCCCCAAGGATCACTCTAAATAGTGACACAATCCCCAAGGATCACTCTAAATAGTGACACAATCCCCAAGGATCACTCTAAATAGTGACACAGTCCCCAAGGATCCCTCTAAATAATGACACAATCCCCAAGGATCTCTCTAAATAGTGACACAATCCCCAAGGATCAGTCTAAAGACTGACACAATCCCCATGCATCACTCTAAATAGTGACACAATCCCCGAGGATCTCTCTAAATAGTGACACAATCCGCAAGGATCACTCTAAATAGTGACACAATTCCTCAGAATCACTCTAAATACTGACACAATCCCCAAGGATCACTCTAAATAGTGACACAATCCCCAAGGATCACTCTAAATAGTGACACAATCCCCAAAGATCACTCTAAATAGTGACACAATCCCCAAGGATCACTCTAAATTATGACACAATCCCCAAGGATCATTCTAAATAGAGACACAATCCCCGAGAATCTCTCTAAATAGTGACACAATCCCCAAGGATCACTCTAAATTATGACACAATCCCCAAGGATCACTCTAAATAGTGACACAATCCCCAAGGATCACTCTAAATAGTGACACAATCCCCAAGGATCACTCTAAATAGTGACACAATCCCCAAGGATCACTCTAAATAGTGACACAATCACCAAGGATCATTCAAAATAATGACAAAATCCCCAAGGATCTCTCTAAATAGTGACACAATCCTCAAGGATCACTCTAAATAATGACACAATCCCCAAGGATCAATCAAAATAGTGATACAATCCCGAAGGATCACTCTAAATAGTGACAAAGTCCCCAAGGATCCCTCTAAATAGTGACACAATCCCCAAGGATCTCTCTAAATAGTGACACAATCCCCAAGGATCACTCTCAATACTGACACAATCCCCAAGGATTACTCTAAATATTGACATAATCCCCAAGGGTCACTCTAAATAGTGACACAATCCCCAAGGATCACTCTCAATAGCGACACAATCCCCAAGAATTATTCAAAATAGTGACACAATCCCTGAGGATCTCCCTCAATAGTGACACAATCCCCAAGGATGACACTAAATAGTGACACAATTCCCCAGAATCACTCTAAATACTGAAACAATCCACAAGGATCACTCTAAATAGTGACACAATCCCCAAGGATCACTCTAAATAGTGACACAATCCCCAAGGATCACTCTAAATAGTGACACAATCCCCAAGGATCACTCTAAATAGTGACACAATCCCCAAGGATCACTCTAAATAGTGACACAATGGCCAAGGATCTCTCTAAATAATGACACAATCCCCAAGGATCTCTCTAAATAGTGGCACAATCCCCAAGGATCACTCTAAAGAGTGAGACAATCCCCAAGGATCTCTCTAAATAGTGACACAATCCCCAAGGATAACTCTAAATAGTTACACAAACCCCAAGGATCACTCTAAATAGAGACACAATCCCCAAGGATCATTCTAAATAGTGACACAATCCCCAAGGATCAGTCTAAAGACTGACACAATCCCCATGCATCACTCTAAATAGTGACACAATCCCCGAGGACCTCTCTAAATAGTGACACAATCCACAAGGCTCACTCTAAATACTGACACAAAACCCAAGGATCACTCGAAATAGTGACACAATCCCCAAGAATCACTCTAAATAGTGACACAATCCCCAAGGATCACTCTAAATAGTGACACAATCCCCAAGGATCACTCTAAATAGTGACACAATACCCGAAGGAACAGGCTAAATAGTGACACAATCTCCAAGGATCTCTCTCAATAGTGGCACAAACCCCAAGGTACAGTCTAAATAGTGACACAATCACCAAGGATCATTCTAAATAATGACACAATCCCCAAGGATCACTCTAAATAGTGACACAGTCCCCAAGGATCCCTCTAAATAGTGACACAATCCCCAAGGATCTCTCTAAATAGTGACACAATCCCCAAGGATCACTCTCAATACTGACACAATCCCCAAGGATTACTCTAAATACTGACATAATCCCCAAGGGTCACTCTAAATAGTGACACAATCCCCAAGGATCACTCTCAATAGCGACACAATCCACAAGGATCACTCTCAATACTGACACAATCCCCAAGGATTACTCTAAATACTGACATAATCCCCAAGGGTCAGTCTAAATAATGACACAATCCCCAAGGATCACTCTCAATAGCGACACAATCCCCAAGGATTATTCTAAATAGTGACACAATCCCTGAGGATCTCTCTCAATAGTGACACAATCCCCAAGGATGACACTAAATACTGAAACAATCCCAAGGATCAGTCTAAATAGTGACACAATCCGCAAGGATCACTCTAAATAGTGACACAAAACCCAAGGATCACTCTAAATAGTGACACAATCCGCAAGGATCACTCGAAATAGTGACACAATCCACAAGGCCCACTCTAAATACTGACACAATACCCAAGGATCACTCTAAATAGTGACACAATCCCCAAGGATCACTCTAAATAGTGACACAAACCCCAAGGATCACTCTAAATAGTGACACAATGGCCAAGGATCACTCTAAATAATGACGCAATCCCCAAGGATCACTCTTAATAGTGACACAAACCCCAAGGATAACTCTAAATAGTGACACAAACCCCAAGGATCACTCTAAACAGAGACACAACCCCCAAGGATCATTCTAAATAGTGACACAATCCCCAAGGATCACTCTAAAGACTGACACAATCCCCATGCATCACTCTAAATAGTGACACAAACCCCAAGGATCACTCTAAATAGAGACACAACCCCCAAGGATCATTCTAAATAGTGACACAATCCCCAAGGATCACTCTAAAGACTGACACAATCCCCATGCATCACTCTAAATAGTGACACAATCCCCGAGGATCTCTCTAAATAGTGACACAATCCACAAGGCTCACTCTAAATACTGACACAATACCCAAGGATCACTCGAAGTAGTGACACAATCCCCAAGGATCACTCTAAATAGTGACACAATCCCCAAGGATCACTCTAAATAGTGACACAATCCCCAAGGATCAGTCTAAATAGTGACACAATACCCGAAGGAACAGTCTAAATAGTGACACAATCCCCAAGGATCTCTCTAAATAGTGGCACAAACCCCAAGGATCAGTCTAAATAGTGACACAATCCCCAACGATCACTATAAATAGTGACACATTCCCCAAGGATCACCCTCAATAGAGACACAATCCACAGTGTTAACTCTAAATAGTGACACAATCCCCAAAGATCACTCTAAATAGTGATACAATCCCCAAGGATCACTCTAAATACTGACACAATCCCCAAGGATCTCTCTACATAGTGACACAATCCCCAAGGATCAATCAAAATAGTGATACAATCCCGAAGGATCACTCTAAATAGTGACACAATCACCAAGGATCACTCAAAATAATGACAAAATCCGCAAGGATCTCTCTAAATAGTGACACAATCCCCAAGGATCACTCTAAATAATGACACAATCCCCAAGGATCTCTCTAAATAGTGGCACAATCCCCAAGGATCACTCTAAATAGTGACACAATCCCCAAAGATCTCTCTAAATAGTGACACAATCCCCAAGGATCACTCGAAATACTGACATAATACCCAAGGATCACTTTAAATAGTGGCACAATCCCCAAGGATCACTCTAAATAGTGACACAATCCCCAAGGATCACTCGAAATACTGACATAATCCCCAAGGATCACTCCAAATAGTGGCACAATCCCCAAGGATCACTCTAATTAGTGACACAACCCTCAAGGATCACTCAAAATAATGACACAATCCCCAAGGATCACTCTAAATACTGACACAATCCCCAAGGATCACTCTAAATAGTGACACAGTCCCCAAGGATCCCTCTAAATAATGACACAATCCCCAAGGATCTCTCTAAATAGTGACACAATCCCCAAGGATCACTCTCAATACTGACACAATCCCCAAGGATTACTCTAAATACTGACATAATCCCCAAGGGTCACTCTAAATAGTGACACAATCCCCAAGGATCACTCTCAATAGCGACACAATCCGCAAGGATTATTCTAAATAGTGACACAATGCCTGAGGATCTCTCTCAATAGTGACACAATCCCCAAGGATGACACTAAATAGTGACACAATTCCCCAGAATCACTCTAAATACTGAAACAATCCACAAGGATCACTCTAAATAGTGACACAATCCCCAAGGATCACTCTAAATAGTGACACAATCCCCAAGGATCACTCTAAATAGTGACACAATCCGCAAGGATCACTCTAAATAGTGACACAATCCGCAAGGATCACTCTAAATACTGACACAATACCCAAGGATCACTCTAAATAGTGACACAATCCCCAAGGATCACTCTAAATAGTGACACAATCCCCAAGGATCACTCTAAATAGTGACACAATCCCCAAGGATCACTCTAAATAGTGACACAATCCCCAAGGATCACTCTAAATAGTGACACAGTCCCCAAGGATCCCTCTAAATAATGACACAATCCCCAAGGATCTCTCTAAATAGTGACACAATCCCCAAGGATCAGTCTAAAGACTGACACAATCCCCATGCATCACTCTAAATAGTGACACAATCCCCGAGGATCTCTCTAAATAGTGACACAATCCGCAAGGATCACTCTAAATAGTGACACAATTCCTCAGAATCACTCTAAATACTGACACAATCCCCAAGGATCACTCTAAATAGTGACACAATCCCCAAGGATCACTCTAAATAGTGACACAATCCCCAAAGATCACTCTAAATAGTGACACAATCCCCAAGGATCACTCTAAATTATGACACAATCCCCAAGGATCATTCTAAATAGAGACACAATCCCCGAGAATCTCTCTAAATAGTGACACAATCCCCAAGGATCACTCTAAATTATGACACAATCCCCAAGGATCACTCTAAATAGTGACACAATCCCCAAGGATCACTCTAAATAGTGACACAATCCCCAAGGATCACTCTAAATAGTGACACAATCCCCAAGGATCACTCTAAAAAGTGCAACAATCCTCAAGGATCACTCTAAATTATGACACAATCCCCAAGGATCACTCTAAATAGTGACACAATCCCCAAGGATCACTCTAAATAGTGACACAATCCCCAAGGATCACTCTAAAAAGTGCAACAATCCCCAAGGATCACTCTAAATTACGACACAATCCCCAAGGATCACTCTAAATAGTGACACAATCCCCAAGGATCACTCTAAATAGTGACACAATCCCCAAGGATCACTCTAAATAGTGACACAATCCCCAAGGATCACTCTAAAAAGTGCAACAATCCCCAAGGATCACTCTAAAAAGTGCAACAATCCACAAGGATCACTCTAAATAGTGACACAATCCCCAAGGATCACTCCAAATAGTGACACAATCCCCAAGGATCACTCTAAATAGTGACACAATCCCCAAGAATCACTCTAAATAGTGACACAATCCCCAAGGATCACTCTAAATAGTGACACAATCCCCAAGGATCACTCTAAATAGAGACACAAACCACAAGGATCACTCTAAATAGTGACACAATCCCCGAGGATCACTCTAAATAGTGACACAATCCCCATGGATCACTCTAAAGAGTGACACAGTCCCCAAGGATCACTCCAAATAGTGACACAATCCCCAAGGATCACTTTAAATAGTGATACAATCCCCAAGGATCACTCTAAATAGTGACACAATCCCCAAGGATCACTCTAAATCGTGACAGAGTCAAGTCGTGCCTCACTAATTTGATAAAATTTTTTTAGGAGGTATCTAATTTTGTTGATGAAGTTCGGGCAGTTGATGTCATATGCATGGATTTTAGTAAGTCGTTTGATAAGGTCCCCCATGGGAGGTTTATGAAGAAAGTAAGGAGGTGTGGGATAGAGGGAAAGTTGGCCGATTGGATAGGTAACTGGCTGTCTGATCGAAGACAGAGGGTGATGGTGGATGGAAGATTTTCGGATTGGAGGCAGGTTGCTAGCGGAGTGCCGCAGGGATCAGTGCTTGGTCCTCTGCTCTTTGTGATTTTTATCAATGACTTAGAGGAGGGGGCTGAAGGGTGGATCACTAAATTTGCTGGTGACACCAAGATTGGTGGAGTAGTGGATGAGGTGGAGGGCTGTTGTAGGCTGCAAAGAGACATAGATAGGATTTGGGCGGCACGGTAGCACAGTGGTTAGCACTGCTGCTTCACAGCTCCAGGGTCCTGGGTTCGGTTCCCGTCTCGGGTCACTGTCTGTGTGGAGTTTGCACATTCTCCTCATGTCTGCGTGGGTTTCCTCCGGGTGCTCCGGTTTCCTCCCACAGTCCAAAGATGTGCAGGTTAGGTTGATTGGCCAGGTTAAAAATTGCCCCTTAGAGTCCTGGGATGCGGAGGTTAGAGGGATTAGCGGGTAAATATGTGGGGGTAGGGCCTGGGTGGGATTGTGGTCGGTGCAGACTCGATGGGCCGAATGGCCTCCTTCTGCACTGTAGGGTTTCTATGATTTCTATGATTTCGAAGGATGCAGAGCTGGGCTGAAAAATGGCAAATGGAGTTTAACCCTGATAAATGTGAGGTGATTCATTTTGGTAGGACAAATTTAAATGTGGATTACAGGATCAAAGGTAGGGTTCTGAAGACTGTGGAGGAACAGACAGATCGTGGGGTCCATATCCACAGATCTCTAAAAGTTGCCACTCAAGTGGAGAGAGCTGTGAAGAACGCCTCGAGTGTGTTACCTTTTATTAACAGGGGGTTGGAGTTTAAGAGCCATGGGGTTATGCTGCAACTGTACAGGATCTTGGTGAGACCACATTTGGAATATTGTGTGCAGTTCTGGTCACCTCACTATAAGAAGGATGTGGAAGCGGTGGAAGGAGTGCAGAGGAGACTTACCAGGATGCAGCCTGGTTTGGAGGGTAGGTCTTATGAGGAAAGGTTTGCGGGAGCTAGGGCTGTTCTCTCTGGAGCGGAGGTGGCTGAGGGGAGACTTAATAGAGGTTGCTAAAATGAAGAAGGGGATAGATAGAGTGAACGTTCAAAGACTATTTCCTCGGGTGGATGGAGCTATTACAAGGGGGGCTAAATATAGGGTTCGTGGTGGGAGATATAGGAAGGATATCAGAGGTAGGTTCTTTACGCAGTGAGTGGTTGGGGTGTGGAATGGACTGCCTGCAGTGATAGTGGAGTCAGACACTTTAGGAAAATTTAAGCGGTTATTGGATAGGCACATGGAGCACACCAGGATGATAGGGAGTGGGATATTTTGATCTTGGTTTCAGATAAAGCTCGGCACAACATCGTGGGCCGAAGGGCCTGTTCTGTGCTGTACTGTTCCATGTTCTATGTTCTTAATAGTGACACAATCCCCAAGGATCACTCTAAATAGTGACACAATCCCCAAGGATCACTCTAAATAGTGACACAATCCCCAAGGATCACTTTCAATAGTGACACAATCCCCAAGGCTCACTCTAAATAGTGACACAATCCCCAAGGATCACTCTAAATAGTGACACAATCCCCAAGGATCACTTTCAATAGTGACACAATCCCCAAGGATCACTCTAAATAGTGACACAATCCACAAGGATCACTCTAAATAGTGACACAAAACCCAAGGATCACTCTAAATAGTTACACCATCCCCAAGGATCATTCTAAATAGTGACAGAATCCCCAAGGATCACACTGAATAGAGACACAATACCCAGAAATCACTCTAAAAATTGACACAACCATCAAGGGCCACATCCAAATTGTGACACAAACCCCAAGGATCACTCGATATAGTGACAGAATCTCCAAGGATCACTCTAAATAGAGACACAATCCCCAAGGATCACTCTCAATACTGACACAATCCCCAAAGATCACTCTAAATAGTGACACAATACCCAAGAAGCACTCTAAAAATTGACACAACCCTCAAGGACCACATCCAAACTGAGACACAAACCCCAATGATCACTCTAAATAGTGACACAATCCGCAAGGATCACTCCAAATAGTGACACAATTCCCAAGGGTCACTCTAAATAGTGACACAATCCCCAAGGATCACTCTAAATAACGACACAATCCCCATGGATCACTCTCAATAGTGACACAATCCCCAAGGATCACTCGAAATAGTGACACAATCCCCAAGGGTCACTTTCAATAGTGACACAATCCCCAAGGCTCACTCTAAATAGTGACACAATCCCCAAGGATCATTCTAAATACTGACACAATCCCCAAGGATCACTCTCAATAGTGACACAATCCCCAAGGATCTCTCTCAATAGTGACACAATCCCCATGGATCACTATAAATAGTGACACAATCCCCAAGGATCACTTTCAATAGTGACACAATCCCCAAGGCTCACTCTAAATAGTGACACAATCCCCAAGGATCACTCTAAATAGTGACACAATCCCCAAGGATCACTTTCAATAGTGACACAATCCCCAAGGATCACTCTAAATAGTGACACAATCCGCAAGGATCACTCTAAATAGTGACACAAAACCCAAGCATCACTCTAAATAGTTACACAATCCCCAAGGATCATTCAAAATAGTGACAGAATCCCCAAGGATCACACTGAATAGAGACACAATCCCCAAGGATCACTCTAAAGAGTGACACAATCCCCAAGGATCACTCTAAATACTGACACAATCCCCAAGGAACACTCTAAATAGTGACACAATTCCCAAGGGTCACTCTAAATAGTGATACAATTCCCAAGGGTCACTCTAAATAGTGACACAATACCCATGCATCACTCTAAATAGTGACACAATCCTCAAGGGCCACATCCAAATTGTGACTCAAACCCCAAGGATCACTCTATATAGTGACAGAATCCCCAAGGATCACTCTAAATAGAGACACAATCCCCAAGGATCACTCTCAATACTGACACAATCCCCAAAGATCACTCTAAATAGTGACACAATACCCAAGAATCACTCTAAAAATTGACACAACCCTCAAGGACCACATCCAAATTGTGACACAAACCCCAATGATCACTCTAAATAGTGACACAATCCGCAAGGATCACTCTAAATAGTGACACAATGCTCAAGTATCACTCTAAATAACGACACAATCCCCATGGATCACTCTCAATAGTGACACAATCCCCAAGGATCACTCTAAATAGTGACACAATCCCCAAGGATCACTTTCAATAGTGACACAATCCCCAAGGCTCACTCTAAATAGTGACACAATCCCCAAGGATCACTCTAAATAGTGACACAATCCGCAAGGATCACTTTCAATAGTGACACAATCCCCAAGGATCACTCGAAATAGTGACACAATCCGCAAGGATCACTCTAAATAGTGACACAAAACCCAAGGATCACTCTAAGTAGTGACACAATTCCCAAGGCTCATTCTAAATAGTGACAGAATCGCCAAGGATCACACTGAATAGAGACACAATCCCCAAGGATCACTCTAAAGAGTGACACAATCCCCAAGGATCACTCTAAATACTGACACAATCCCCAAGGAACACTCTAAATAGTGACACAATTCCCAAGGGTCACTCTAAATAGTGATACAATCCCCAAGGATCACTCTAAATAGTGACAACAATACCCAAGAATCACTCTAAAAATTGACACAACCCTCAAGGACCACATCCAAATTGTGACACAAACCCCAATGATCACTCTAAATAGTGACACAATCCCCAAGGATCACTCCAAATACTGACACAATTCCCAAGGGTCACTCTAAATAGTGACACAATCCCCAAGGATCACTCTAAATAACGACACAATCCCCATGGATCACTCTAAATAGTGACACAATCCCCAAGGGTCACTCTAAATAGTGGCACAATCCACAAGGATCACTCTAAATACTGACACAATCCCCAAGGAACACTCTAAATAGTGACACAATTCCCAAGGGTCACTCTAAATAGTGATACAATTCCCAAGGGTCACTCTAAATAGTGACACAATACCCATGCATCACTCTAAATAGTGACACAATCCTCAAGGGCCACATCCAAATTGTGACTCAAACCCCAAGGATCACTCTATATAGTGACAGAATCCCCAAGGATCACTCTAAATAGAGACACAATCCCCAAGGATCACTCTCAATACTGACACAATCCCCAAAGATCACTCTAAATAGTGACACAATACCCAAGAATCACTCTAAAAATTGACACAACCCTCAAGGACCACATCCAAATTGTGACACAAACCCCAATGATCACTCTAAATAGTGACACAATCCGCAAGGATCACTCTAAATAGTGACACAATGCTCAAGTATCACTCTAAATAACGACACAATCCCCATGGATCACTCTCAATAGTGACACAATCCCCAAGGATCACTCTAAATAGTGACACAATCCCCAAGGATCACTTTCAATAGTGACACAATCCCCAAGGCTCACTCTAAATAGTGACACAATCCCCAAGGATCACTCTAAATAGTGACACAATCCGCAAGGATCACTTTCAATAGTGACACAATCCCCAAGGATCACTCGAAATAGTGACACAATCCGCAAGGATCACTCTAAATAGTGACACAAAACCCAAGGATCACTCTAAGTAGTGACACAATTCCCAAGGCTCATTCTAAATAGTGACAGAATCGCCAAGGATCACACTGAATAGAGACACAATCCCCAAGGATCACTCTAAAGAGTGACACAATCCCCAAGGATCACTCTAAATACTGACACAATCCCCAAGGAACACTCTAAATAGTGACACAATTCCCAAGGGTCACTCTAAATAGTGATACAATCCCCAAGGATCACTCTAAATAGTGACAACAATACCCAAGAATCACTCTAAAAATTGACACAACCCTCAAGGACCACATCCAAATTGTGACACAAACCCCAATGATCACTCTAAATAGTGACACAATCCCCAAGGATCACTCCAAATACTGACACAATTCCCAAGGGTCACTCTAAATAGTGACACAATCCCCAAGGATCACTCTCAATAACGACACAATCCCTAAGGATCACTCTAAATAGAGACACAAACCCCAAGGATCACTCTAAATAGTGACACAATCCCCAAGGATCACTCTAAATAGTGCCACAATCCGCAAGGATCACTCTAAATAGTGACACAATCCGCAAGGATGACTCTAAATAGTGACACAATCCACAAGGATCACTCCAAATAGTGACACAATTCCCAAGGGTCACTCTTAATAGTGACACAATCCACAAGTATCACTCTAAATAGTGACACAATCCCCAAGGATGACTCTAAATAGTGGCACAATCCCCAAGGATCACTCTAAATTATGACACAATCCCCAAGGATCACTCTAAATAGTGACACAATCCCCAAGGATCACTCTAAATAGTCACACAATCCCCAAGGATCACTCTAAATAGTGACACAATCCCCAAGGATCACTCTAAAAAGTGCAACAATCCTCAAGGATCACTCTAAATTATGACACAATCCCCAAGGATCACTCTAAATAGTGACACAATCCCCAAGGATCACTCTAAATAGTGACACAATCCCCAAGGATCACTCTAAAAAGTGCAACAATCCCCAAGGATCACTCTAAATTACGACACAATCCCCAAGGATCACTCTAAATAGTGACACAATCCCCAAGGATCACTCTAAATAGTGACACAATCCCCAAGGATCACTCTAAATAGTGACACAATCCCCAAGGATCACTCTAAAAAGTGCAACAATCCCCAAGGATCACTCTAAAAAGTGCAACAATCCACAAGGATCACTCTAAATAGTGACACAATCCCCAAGGATCACTCCAAATAGTGACACAATCCCCAAGGATCACTCTAAATAGTGACACAATCCCCAAGAATCACTCTAAATAGTGACACAATCCCCAAGGATCACTCTAAATAGTGACACAATCCCCAAGGATCACTCTAAATAGAGACACAAACCACAAGGATCACTCTAAATAGTGACACAATCCCCGAGGATCACTCTAAATAGTGACACAATCCCCATGGATCACTCTAAAGAGTGACACAGTCCCCAAGGATCACTCCAAATAGTGACACAGTCCCCAAGGATCACTTTAAATAGTGATACAATCCCCAAGGATCACTCTAAATAGTGACACAATCCCCAAGGATCACTCTAAATCGTGACAGAGTCAAGTCGTGCCTCACTAATTTGATAAAAAAATTTTAGGGGGTATCTAATTTTGTTGATGAAGTTCGGGCAGTTGATGTCATATGCATGGATTTTAGTAAGTCGTTTGATAAGGTCCCCCATGGGAGGTTTATGAAGAAAGTAAGGAGGTGTGGGATAGAGGGAAAGTTGGCCGATTGGATAGGTAACTGGCTGTCTGATCGAAGACAGAGGGTGATGGTGGATGGAAGATTTTCGGATTGGAGGCAGGTTGCTAGCGGAGTGCCGCAGGGATCAGTGCTTGGTCCTCTGCTCTTTGTGATTTTTATCAATGACTTAGAGGAGGGGGCTGAAGGGTGGATCACTAAATTTGCTGGTGACACCAAGATTGGTGGAGTAGTGGATGAGGTGGAGGGCTGTTGTAGGCTGCAAAGAGACATAGATAGGATTTGGGCGGCACGGTAGCACAGTGGTTAGCACTGCTGCTTCACAGCTCCAGGGTCCTGGGTTTGGTTCCCGTCTCGGGTCACTGTCTGTGTGGAGTTTGCACATTCTCCTCATGTCTGCGTGGGTTTCCTCCGGGTGCTCCGGTTTCCTCCCACAGTCCAAAGATGTGCAGGTTAGGTTGATTGGCCAGGTTAAAAATTGCCCCTTAGAGTCCTGGGATGCGTAGGTTAGAGGGATTAGCGGGTAAATATGTGGGGGTAGGGCCTGGGTGGGATTGTGGTCGGTGCAGACTCGATGGGCCGAATGGCCTCCTTCTGCACTGTAGGGTTTCTATGATTTCTATGATTTCGAAGGATGCAGAGCTGGGCTGAAAAATGGCAAATGGAGTTTAACCCTGATAAATGTGAGGTGATTCATTTTGGTAGGACAAATTTAAATGTGGATTACAGGATCAAAGGTAGGGTTCTGAAGACTGTGGAGGAACAGACAGATCGTGGGGTCCATATCCACAGATCTCTAAAAGTTGCCACTCAAGTGGAGAGAGCTGTGAAGAACGCCTCGAGTGTGTTACCTTTTATTAACAGGGGGTTGGAGTTTAAGAGCCATGGGGTTATGCTGCAACTGTACAGGATCTTGGTGAGACCACATTTGGAATATTGTGTGCAGTTCTGGTCACCTCACTATAAGAAGGATGTGGAAGCGGTGGAAGGAGTGCAGAGGAGACTTACCAGGATGCAGCCTGGTTTGGAGGGTAGGTCTTATGAGGAAAGGTTTGCGGGAGCTAGGGCTGTTCTCTCTGGAGCGGAGGTGGCTGAGGGGAGACTTAATAGAGGTTGCTAAAATGATGAAGGGGATAGATAGAGTGAACGTTCAAAGACTATTTCCTCGGGTGGATGGAGCTATTACAAGGGGGGCTAAATATAGGGTTCGTGGTGGGAGATATAGGAAGGATATCAGAGGTAGGTTCTTTACGCAGTGAGTGGTTGGGGTGTGGAATGGACTGCCTGCAGTGATAGTGGAGTCAGACACTTTAGGAAAATTTAAGCGGTTATTGGATAGGCACATGGAGCACACCAGGATGATAGGGAGTGGGATATTTTGATCTTGGTTTCAGATAAAGCTCGGCACAACATCGTGGGCCGAAGGGCCTGTTCTGTGCTGTACTGTTCCATGTTCTATGTTCTTAATAGTGACACAATCCCCAAGGATCACTCTAAATAGTGACACAATCCCCAAGGATCACTCTAAATAGTGACACAATCCCCAAGGATCACTTTCAATAGTGACACAATCCCCAAGGCTCACTCTAAATAGTGACACAATCCCCAAGGATCACTCTAAATAGTGACACAATCCCCAAGGATCACTTTCAATAGTGACACAATCCCCAAGGATCACTCTAAATAGTGACACAATCCACAAGGATCACTCTAAATAGTGACACAAAACCCAAGGATCACTCTAAATAGTTACACCATCCCCAAGGATCATTCTAAATAGTGACAGAATCCCCAAGGATCACACTGAATAGAGACACAATACCCAGAAATCACTCTAAAAATTGACACAACCATCAAGGGCCACATCCAAATTGTGACACAAACCCCAAGGATCACTCGATATAGTGACAGAATCTCCAAGGATCACTCTAAATAGAGACACAATCCCCAAGGATCACTCTCAATACTGACACAATCCCCAAAGATCACTCTAAATAGTGACACAATACCCAAGAAGCACTCTAAAAATTGACACAACCCTCAAGGACCACATCCAAACTGAGACACAAACCCCAATGATCACTCTAAATAGTGACACAATCCGCAAGGATCACTCCAAATAGTGACACAATTCCCAAGGGTCACTCTAAATAGTGACACAATCCCCAAGGATCACTCTAAATAACGACACAATCCCCATGGATCACTCTCAATAGTGACACAATCCCCAAGGATCACTCGAAATAGTGACACAATCCCCAAGGGTCACTTTCAATAGTGACACAATCCCCAAGGCTCACTCTAAATAGTGACACAATCCCCAAGGATCATTCTAAATACTGACACAATCCCCAAGGATCACTCTCAATAGTGACACAATCCCCAAGGATCTCTCTCAATAGTGACACAATCCCCATGGATCACTATAAATAGTGACACAATCCCCAAGGATCACTTTCAATAGTGACACAATCCCCAAGGCTCACTCTAAATAGTGACACAATCCCCAAGGATCACTCTAAATAGTGACACAATCCCCAAGGATCACTTTCAATAGTGACACAATCCCCAAGGATCACTCTAAATAGTGACACAATCCGCAAGGATCACTCTAAATAGTGACACAAAACCCAAGCATCACTCTAAATAGTTACACAATCCCCAAGGATCATTCTAAATAGTGACAGAATCCCCAAGGATCACACTGAATAGAGACACAATCCCCAAGGATCACTCTAAAGAGTGACACAATCCCCAAGGATCACTCTAAATACTGACACAATCCCCAAGGAACACTCTAAATAGTGACACAATTCCCAAGGGTCACTCTAAATAGTGATACAATTCCCAAGGGTCACTCTAAATAGTGACACAATACCCATGCATCACTCTAAATAGTGACACAATCCTCAAGGGCCACATCCAAATTGTGACTCAAACCCCAAGGATCACTCTATATAGTGACAGAATCCCCAAGGATCACTCTAAATAGAGACACAATCCCCAAGGATCACTCTCAATACTGACACAATCCCCAAAGATCACTCTAAATAGTGACACAATACCCAAGAATCACTCTAAAAATTGACACAACCCTCAAGGACCACATCCAAATTGTGACACAAACCCCAATGATCACTCTAAATAGTGACACAATCCGCAAGGATCACTCTAAATAGAGACACAATCCCCAAGGATCACTCTCAATACTGACACAATCCCCAAAGATCACTCTAAATAGTGACACAATACCCAAGAATCACTCTAAAAATTGACACAACCCTCAAGGACCACATCCAAATTGTGACACAAACCCCAATGATCACTCTAAATAGTGACACAATCCGCAAGGATCACTCTAAATAGTGACACAATGCTCAAGTATCACTCTAAATAACGACACAATCCCCATGGATCACTCTCAATAGTGACACAATCCCCAAGGATCACTCTAAATAGTGACACAATCCCCAAGGATCACTTTCAATAGTGACACAATCCCCAAGGCTCACTCTAAATAGGGACACAATCCCCAAGGATCACTCTAAATAGTGACACAATCCGCAAGGATCACTTTCAATAGTGACACAATCCCCAAGGATCACTCGAAATAGTGACACAATCCGCAAGGATCACTCTAAATAGTGACACAAAACCCAAGGATCACTCTAAGTAGTTACACAATTCCCAAGGCTCATTCTAAATAGTGACAGAATCGCCAAGGATCACACTGAATAGAGACACAATCCCCAAGGATCACTCTAAAGAGTGACACAATCCCCAAGGATCACTCTAAATACTGACACAATCCCCAAGGAACACTCTAAATAGTGACACAATTCCCAAGGGTCACTCTAAATAGTGATACAATCCCCAAGGATCACTCTAAATAGTGACAACAATACCCAAGAATCACTCTAAAAATTGACACAACCCTCAAGGACCACATCCAAATTGTGACACAAACCCCAATGATCACTCTAAATAGTGACACAATCCCCAAGGATCACTCCAAATACTGACACAATTCCCAAGGTTCACTCTAAATAGTGACACAATCCCCAAGGATCACTCTAAATAACGACACAATCCCCATGGATCACTCTAAATAGTGACACAATCCCCAAGGGTCACTCTAAATAGTGGCACAATCCACAAGGATCATTCTAAATAGTGACACAATCCCCAAGGATCACTCTAAATAGTGACACAATCCCCAAGGATCACTCTAAATAGTGACACAATCCACAAGGATCACTCCAAATAGTGACACAATTCCCAAGGGTCACTCTTAATAGTGACACAATCCACAAGTATCATTCTAAATAGTGACACAATCCCCAAGGATCACTTTAAATAGTGACACAATCCCCAAGGATCACTCTAAATAGTGACACAATCCCGAAGGATCACTCTAAATCGTGATAGGGTCAAGTCGTGCCTCACTAATTTGATAAAAAAATTTTAGGAGGTATCTAATTTTGTTGATGAAGTTCGGGCAGTTGATGTCATATGCATGGATTTTAGTAAGTCGTTTGATAAGGTCCGCCATGGGAGGTTTATGAAGAAAGTGAGGAGGTGTGGGATAGAGGGAAAGTTGGCCGATTGGATAGGTAACTGGCTGTCTGATCGAAGACAGAGGGTGATGGTGGATGGAAGATTTTCGGTTTGGAGGCAGGTTGCTAGCGGAGTGCCGCAGGAATCAGTGCTTGGTCCTCTGCTCTTTGTGATTTTTATCAATGACTTAGAGGAGGGGGCTGAAGGGTGGATCACTAAATTTGCTGGTGACACCAAGATTGGTGGAGTAGTGGATGAGGTGGAGGGCTGTTGTAGGCTGCAAAGAGACATAGATAGGATTTGGGCGGCACGGTAGCACAGTGGTTAGCACTGCTGCTTCACAGCTCCAGGGTCCTGGGTTCGGTTCCCGTCTCGGGTCACTGTCTGTGTGGAGTTTGCACATTCTCCTCATGTCTGCATGGGTTTCCTCCGGGTGCTCCGGTTTCCTCCCACAGTCCAAAGATGTGCAGGTTAGGTTGATTGGCCAGGTTAAAAATTGCCCCTTAGAGTCCTGGGATGCGTAGGTTAGAGGGATTAGCGGGTAAATATGTGGGGGTAGGGCCTGGGTGGGATTGTGGTCGGTGCAGACTCGATGGGCCGAATGGCCTCCTTCTGCACTGTAGGGTTTCTATGATTTCTATGATTTCGAAGGATGCAGAGCTGGGCTGAGAAATGGCAAATGGAGTTTAACCCTGATAAATGTGAGGTGATTCATTTTGGTAGGACAAATTTAAATGTGGATTACAGGATCAAAGGTAGGGTTCTGAAGACTGTGGAGGAACAGACAGATCGTGGGGTCCATATCCACAGATCTCTAAAAGTTGCCACTCAAGTGGAGAGAGCTGTGAAGAACGCCTCGAGTGTGTTACCTTTTATTAACAGGGGGTTGGTGTTTAAGAGCCATGGGGTTCTGCTGCAACTGTACAGGATCTTGGTGAGACCACATTTGGAATATTGTGTGCAGTTCTGGTCACCTCACTATAAGAAGGATGTGGAAGCGGTGGAAGGAGTGCAGAGGAGACTTACCAGGATGCAGCCTGGTTTGGAGGGTAGGTCTTATGAGGAAAGGTTTGCGGGAGCTAGGGCTGTTCTCTCTGGAGCGGAGGTGGCTGAGGGGAGACTTAATAGAGGTTGCTAAAATGATGAAGGGGATAGATAGAGTGAACGTTCAAAGACTATTTCCTCGGGTGGATGGAGCTATTACAAGGGGGGCTAACTATAGGGTTCGTGGTGGGAGATATAGGAAGGATATCAGAGGTAGGTTCTTTACGCAGTGAGTGGTTGTGGTGTGGAATGGACTGCCTGCAGTGATAGTGGAGTCAGACACTTTAGGAAAATTTAAGCGGTTATTGGATAGGCACATGGAGCACACCAGGATGATAGGGAGTGGGATAGCTTGATCTTGGTTTCAGATAAAGCTCGGCACAACATCGTGGGCCGAAGGGCCTGTTCTGTGCTGTACTGTTCCATGTTCTATGTTCTTAATAGTGACACAATCCCCAAGGATCACTCTAAATAGTGACACAATCCCCAAGGATCACTCTAAATAGTGACACAATCCCTAAGGATCACTCTAAATAGAGACACAAACCCCAAGGATCACTCTAAATAGTGACACAATCCCCAAGGATCACTCTAAATAGTGCCACAATCCCCAAGGATCACTCTAAATAGTGACACAATCCCCAAGGATGACTCTAAATAGTGACACAATCCCCAAGGATCACTCTAAATAGTGACACAATCCCCAAGGATCACTCTAAATAGTGCCACAATCCCCAAGGATCACTCTAAATAGTGACACAATCCCCAAGGATGACTCTAAATAGTGGCACAATCCCCAAGGATCACTCTAAAT
The DNA here is from genome assembly GCF_964213995.1 of Mustelus asterias. NCBI lineage: Eukaryota > Metazoa > Chordata > Chondrichthyes > Carcharhiniformes > Triakidae > Mustelus > Mustelus asterias. The sequence continues at coordinate 66,323 of NW_027591002.1, read as the reverse complement.
AGTGACACAATCCCCATGGATCACTCTAAATAGTGACACAATCCCTAAGGATCACTCTAAATAGAGACACAAACCCCAAGGATCACTCTAAATAGTGACACAATCCTCAAGAATCACTCTAAATAGTGCCACAATCCCCAAGGATCACTCTAAATAGTGACACAATCCCCAAGGATGACTCTAAATAGTGACACAATCCCCAAGGATCATTCTAAATACTGACACAATCCCCAAGGATCACTCTCAATAGTGACACAATCCCCAAGGATCACTCTCAATAGTGACACAATCCGCAAGGATCACTCTAAATAGTGACACAATCCCCAAGGATCACTTTCAATAGTGACACAATCCCCAAGGCTCACTCTAAATAGTGACACAATCCCCAAGGATCACTCTAAATAGTGACACACTCCCCAAGGATCACTTTCAATAGTGACACAATCCCCAAGGATCACTCTAAATAGTGACACAATCCGCAAGGATCACTCTAAATAGTGACACAAAACCCAAGGATCACTCCAAATAGTTACACAATCCCCAAGGATCATTCAAAATAGTGACAGAATCCCCAAGGATCACACTGAATAGAGACACAATCCCCAAGGATCACTCTAAAGAGTGACACAATCCCCAAGGATCACTCTAAATACTGACACAATCCCCAAGGAACACTCTAAATAGTGACACAATTCCCAAGGGTCACTCTAAATAGTGATACAATTCCCAATGGTCACTCTAAATAGTGACACAATACCCAGGAATCACTCTAAAAATTGACACAACCCTCAAGGGCCACATCCAAATTGTGACACAAACCCCAATGATCACTCTAAATAGTGACACAATCCCCAAGGATCACTCCAAATAGTGACACAATTCCCAAGGGTCACTCTAAATAGTGACACAATCCCCAAGGATCACTCTAAATAACGACACAATCCCCATGGATCACTCTCAATAGTGACACAATCCCCAAGGATCACTCTAAATAGTGACACAATCCCCAAGGATCACTTTGAATAGTGACACAATCCTCAAGGCTCACTCTAAATAGTGACACAATCCCCAAGGATCACTCTAACTAGTGACACAATCCCCAAGGATCATTTTCAATAGTTACACAATCCCCAAGGATCACTCGAAATAGTGACACAATCCCCAAGGAACACTCTAAATAGTGACACAATTCCAAAGGGTCACTCTAAATAGTGATACAATCCCCAAGGATCACTCTAAATAGTGACACAATACCCAAGAATCACTCTAAAAAATGACACAACCCTCAAGGACCACATCCAAATTGTGACACAAACCCCAATGATCACTCTAAATAGTGACACAATCCCCAAGGATCACTCCAAATTGTGACACAATTCCCAAGGGTCACTCTAAATAGTGACACAATCCCCAAGGATCACTCTAAATAACGACACAATCCCCATGGATCACTCTAAATAGTGACACAATCCCCAAGGGTCACTCTAAATAGTGGCACAATCCACAAGGATCACTCCAAATAGTGACACAATTCCCAAGGGTCACTCTAAATAGTGACACAATCTACAAGTATCATTCTAAGTAGTGACACAATCCCCAAGGATCACTCTAAATATTAACACAATCCCCAAGGATCACTCTAAATAGTGACACAATCCACAAGGATCACTCCAAATAGTGACACAATTCCCAAGGGTCACTCTAAATAGTGACACAATCCACAAGTATCATTCTAAATAGTGACACAATCCCCAAGGATCACTCTAAATAGTGACACAATCCACAAGGATCACTCCAAATAGTGACACAATTCCCAAGGGTCACTCTAAATAGTGACACAATCCCCAAGGATCACTCTAAATAGTGACACAATACCCGAAGGAACAGGCTAAATAGTGACACAATCTCCAAGGATCTCTCTCAATAGTGGCACAAACCCCAAGGTACAGTCTAAATAGTGACACAATCACCAAGGATCATTCTAAATAATGACACAATCCCCAAGGATCACTCTAAATAGTGACACAGTCCCCAAGGATCCCTCTAAATAGTGACACAATCCCCAAGGATCTCTCTAAATAGTGACACAATCCCCAAGGATCACTCTCAATACTGACACAATCCCCAAGGATTACTCTAAATACTGACATAATCCCCAAGGGTCACTCTAAATAGTGACACAATCCCCAAGGATCACTCTCAATAGCGACACAATCCACAAGGATCACTCTCAATACTGACACAATCCCCAAGGATTACTCTAAATACTGACATAATCCCCAAGGGTCACTCTAAATAATGACACAATCCCCAAGGATCACTCTCAATAGCGACACAATCCCCAAGGATTATTCTAAATAGTGACACAATCCCTGAGGATCTCTCTCAATAGTGACACAATCCCCAAGGATGACACTAAATACTGAAACAATCCCAAGGATCAGTCTAAATAGTGACACAATCCGCAAGGATCACTCTAAATAGTGACACAAAACCCAAGGATCACTCTAAATAGTGACACAATCCGCAAGGATCACTCGAAATAGTGACACAATCCACAAGGACCACTCTAAATACTGACACAATACCCAAGGATCACTCTAAATAGTGACACAATCCCCAAGGATCACTCTAAATAGTGACACAATCCCCAAGGATCACTCTAAATAGTGACACAATGGCCAAGGATCACTCTAAATAATGACACAATCCCCAAGGATCACTCTTAATAGTGACACAAACCCCAAGGATAACTCTAAATAGTGACACAAACCCCAAGGATCACTCTAAATAGAGACACAACCCCCAAGGATCATTCTAAATAGTGACACAATCCCCAAGGATCACTCTAAAGACTGACACAATCCCCATGCATCACTCTAAATAGTGACACAAACCCCAAGGATCACTCTAAATAGAGACACAACCCCCAAGGATCATTCTAAATAGTGACACAATCCCCAAGGATCACTCTAAAGACTGACACAATCCCCATGCATCACTCTAAATAGTGACACAATCCCCGAGGATCTCTCTAAATAGTGACACAATCCACAAGGCTCACTCTAAATACTGACACAATACCCAAGGATCACTCGAAGTAGTGACACAATCCCCAAGGATCACTCTAAATAGTGACACAATCCCCAAGGATCACTCTAAATAGTGACACAATCCCCAAGGATCAGTCTAAATAGTGACACAATACCCGAAGGAACAGTCTAAATAGTGACACAATCCCCAAGGATCTCTCTAAATAGTGGCACAAACCCCAAGGATCAGTCTAAATAGTGACACAATCCCCAACGATCACTATAAATAGTGACACATTCCCCAAGGATCACCCTCAATAGAGACACAATCCACAGGGTTAACTCTAAATAGTGACACAATCCCCAAAGATCACTCTAAATAGTGATACAATCCCCAAGGATCACTCTAAATACTGACACAATCCCCAAGGATCTCTCTACATAGTGACACAATCCCCAAGGATCAATCAAAATAGTGATACAATCCCGAAGGATCACTCTAAATAGTGACACAATCACCAAGGATCACTCAAAATAATGACAAAATCCGCAAGGATCTCTCTAAATAGTGACACAATCCCCAAGGATCACTCTAAATAATGACACAATCCCCAAGGATCTCTCTAAATAGTGGCACAATCCCGAAGGATCACTCTAAATAGTGACACAATCCCCAAAGATCTCTCTAAATAGTGACACAATCCCCAAGGATCACTCGAAATACTGACATAATCCCCAAGGATCACTTTAAATAGTGGCACAATCCCCAAGGATCACTCTAAATAGTGACACAATCCCCAATGATCACTCGAAATACTGACATAATCCCCAAGGATCATTCCAAATAGTGGCACAGTCCCCAAGGATCCCTCTAAATAATGACACAATCCCCAAGGATCTCTCTAAATAGTGACACAATCCTCAAGGATCACTCAAAATAATGACACAATCCCCAAGGATCACTCTAAATACTGACACAATCCCCAAGGATCACTCTAAATAGTGACACAGTCCCCAAGGATCCCTCTAAATAATGACACAATCCCCAAGGATCTCTCTAAATAGTGACACAATCCCCAAGGATCACTCTCAATACTGACACAATCCCCAAGGATTACTCTAAATACTGACATAATCCCCAAGGGTCACTCGAAATAGTGACACAATCCCCAAGGACAACTGTCAATGGCGACACAATCCACAAGGATCACTCTCAATACTGACACAATCCCCAAGGATTACTCTAAATACTGACATAATCCCCAAGGGTCACTCTAAATAGTGACACAATCCCCAAGGATCACTCTCAATAGCGACACAATCCGCAAGGATTATTCTAAATAGTGACACAATGCCTGAGGATCTCTCTCAATAGTGACACAATCCCCAAGGATGACACTAAATAGTGACACAATTCCCCAGAATCACTCTAAATACTGAAACAATCCACAAGGATCACTCTAAATAGTGACACAATCCCCAAGGATCACTCTAAATAGTGACACAATCCCCAAGGATCACTCTAAATAGTGACACAATCCGCAAGGATCACTCTAAATAGTGACACAATCCGCAAGGATCACTCTAAATACTGACACAATACCCAAGGATCACTCTAAATAGTGACACAATCCCCAAGGATCACTCTAAATAGTGACACAATCCCCAAGGATCACTCTAAATAGTGACACAATCCCCAAGGATCACTCTAAATAGTGACACAATCCCCAAGGATCACTCTAAATAGTGACACAGTCCCCAAGGATCCCTCTAAATAATGACACAATCCCCAAGGATCTCTCTAAATAGTGACACAATCCCCAAGGATCAGTCTAAAGACTGACACAATCCCCATGCATCACTCTAAATAGTGACACAATCCCCGAGGATCTCTCTAAATAGTGACACAATCCGCAAGGATCACTCTAAATAGTGACACAATTCCTCAGAATCACTCTAAATACTGACACAATCCCCAAGGATCACTCTAAATAGTGACACAATCCCCAAGGATCACTCTAAATAGTGACACAATCCCCAAAGATCACTCTAAATAGTGACACAATCCCCAAGGATCACTCTAAATTATGACACAATCCCCAAGGATCATTCTAAATAGAGACACAATCCCCGAGAATCTCTCTAAATAGTGACATAATCCCCAAGGATCACTCTAAATTATGACACAATCCCCAAGGATCACTCTAAAAAGTGCAACAATCCTCAAGGATCACTCTAAATTATGACACAATCCCCAAGGATCACTCTAAATAGTGACACAATCCCCAAGGATCACTCTAAAAAGTGCAACAATCCCCAAGGATCACTCTAAATTATGACACAATCCCCAAGGATCACTCTAAATAGTGACACAATCCCCAAGGATCACTCTAAATAGTGACACAATCCCCAAGGATCTCTCTAAATCGTGACACAATCCCCAAGGATCACTCTAAAAAGTGCAACAATCCCCAAGGATCACTCTAAAAAGTGCAACAATCCACAAGGATCACTCTAAATAGTGACACAATCCCCAAGGATCACTCCAAATAGTGACACAATCCCCAAGGATCACTCTAAATAGTGACACAATCCCCAAGAATCACTCTAAATAGTGACACAATCCCCAAGGATCACTCTAAATAGTGACACAATCCCCAAGGATCACTCTGAATAGAGACACAAACCACAAGGATCACTCTAAATAGTGACACAATCCCCGAGGATCACTCTAAATAGTGACACAATCCCCATGGATCACTCTAAAGAGTGACACAGTCCCCAAGGATCACTCCAAATAGTGACACAATCCCCAAGGATCACTTTAAATAGTGATACAATCCCCAAGGATCACTCTAAATAGTGACACAATCCCCAAGGATCACTCTAAATCGTGACAGAGTCAAGTCGTGCCTCACTAATTTGATAAAAATTTTTTAGGAGGTATCTAATTTTGTTGATGAAGTTCGGGCAGTTGATGTCATATGCATGGATTTTAGTAAGTCGTTTGATAAGGTCCCCCATGGGAGGTTTATGAAGAAAGTAAGGAGGTGTGGGATAGAGGGAAAGTTGGCCGATTGGATAGGTAACTGGCTGTCTGATCGAAGACAGAGGGTGATGGTGGATGGAAGATTTTCGGATTGGAGGCAGGTTGCTAGCGGAGTGCCGCAGGGATCAGTGCTTGGTCCTCTGCTCTTTGTGATTTTTATCAATGACTTAGAGGAGGGGGCTGAAGGGTGGATCACTAAATTTGCTGGTGACACCAAGATTGGTGGAGTAGTGGATGAGGTGGAGGGCTGTTGTAGGCTGCAAAGAGACATAGATAGGATTTGGGCGGCACGGTAGCACAGTGGTTAGCACTGCTGCTTCACAGCTCCAGGGTCCTGGGTTTGGTTCCCGTCTCGGGTCACTGTCTGTGTGGAGTTTGCACATTCTCCTCATGTCTGCGTGGGTTTCCTCCGGGTGCTCCGGTTTCCTCCCACAGTCCAAAGATGTGCAGGTTAGGTTGATTGGCCAGGTTAAAAATTGCCCCTTAGAGTCCTGGGATGCGTAGGTTAGAGGGATTAGCGGGTAAATATGTGGGGGTAGGGCCTGGGTGGGATTGTGGTCGGTGCAGACTCGATGGGCCGAATGGCCTCCTTCTGCACTGTAGGGTTTCTATGATTTCTATGATTTCGAAGGATGCAGAGCTGGGCTGAAAAATGGCAAATGGAGTTTAACCCTGATAAATGTGAGGTGATTCATTTTGGTAGGACAAATTTAAATGTGGATTACAGGATCAAAGGTAGGGTTCTGAAGACTGTGGAGGAACAGACAGATCGTGGGGTCCATATCCACAGATCTCTAAAAGTTGCCACTCAAGTGGAGAGAGCTGTGAAGAACGCCTCGAGTGTGTTACCTTTTATTAACAGGGGGTTGGAGTTTAAGAGCCATGGGGTTATGCTGCAACTGTACAGGATCTTGGTGAGACCACATTTGGAATATTGTGTGCAGTTCTGGTCACCTCACTATAAGAAGGATGTGGAAGCGGTGGAAGGAGTGCAGAGGAGACTTACCAGGATGCAGCCTGGTTTGGAGGGTAGGTCTTATGAGGAAAGGTTTGCGGGAGCTAGGGCTGTTCTCTCTGGAGCGGAGGTGGCTGAGGGGAGACTTAATAGAGGTTGCTAAAATGATGAAGGGGATAGATAGAGTGAACGTTCAAAGACTATTTCCTCGGGTGGATGGAGCTATTACAAGGGGGGCTAAATATAGGGTTCGTGGTGGGAGATATAGGAAGGATATCAGAGGTAGGTTCTTTACGCAGTGAGTGGTTGGGGTGTGGAATGGACTGCCTGCAGTGATAGTGGAGTCAGACACTTTAGGAAAATTTAAGCGGTTATTGGATAGGCACATGGAGCACACCAGGATGATAGGGAGTGGGATATTTTGATCTTGGTTTCAGATAAAGCTCGGCACAACATCGTGGGCCGAAGGGCCTGTTCTGTGCTGTACTGTTCCATGTTCTATGTTCTTAATAGTGACACAATCCCCAAGGATCACTCTAAATAGTGACACAATCCCCAAGGATCACTCTAAATAGTGACACAATCCCCAAGGATCACTTTCAATAGTGACACAATCCCCAAGGCTCACTCTAAATAGTGACACAATCCCCAAGGATCACTCTAAATAGTGACACAATCCCCAAGGATCACTTTCAATAGTGACACAATCCCCAAGGATCACTCTAAATAGTGACACAATCCACAAGGATCACTCTAAATAGTGACACAAAACCCAAGGATCACTCTAAATAGTTACACCATCCCCAATGATCATTCTAAATAGTGACAGAATCCCCAAGGATCACACTGAATAGAGACACAATACCCAGAAATCACTCTAAAAATTGACACAACCATCAAGGGCCACATCCAAATTGTGACACAAACCCCAAGGATCACTCGATATAGTGACAGAATCTCCAAGGATCACTCTAAATAGAGACACAATCCCCAAGGATCACTCTCAATACTGACACAATCCCCAAAGATCACTCTAAATAGTGACACAATACCCAAGAAGCACTCTAAAAATTGACACAACCCTCAAGGACCACATCCAAACTGTGACACAAACCCCAATGATCACTCTAAATAGTGACACAATCCGCAAGGATCACTCCAAATAGTGACACAATTCCCAAGGGTCACTCTAAATAGTGACACAATCCCCAAGGATCACTCTAAATAACGACACAATCCCCATGGATCACTCTCAATAGTGACACAATCCCCAAGGATCACTCGAAATAGTGACACAATCCCCAAGGGTCACTTTCAATAGTGACACAATCCCCAAGGCTCACTCTAAATAGTGACACAATCCCCAAGGATCATTCTAAATACTGACACAATCCCCAAGGATCACTCTCAATAGTGACACAATCCCCAAGGATCTCTCTCAATAGTGACACAATCCCCATGGATCACTATAAATAGTGACACAATCCCCAAGGATCACTTTCAATAGTGACACAATCCCCAAGGCTCACTCTAAATAGTGACACAATCCCCAAGGATCACTCTAAATAGTGACACAATCCCCAAGGATCACTTTCAATAGTGACACAATCCCCAAGGATCACTCTAAATAGTGACACAATCCGCAAGGATCACTCTAAATAGTGACACAAAACCCAAGCATCACTCTAAATAGTTACACAATCCCCAAGGATCATTCTAAATAGTGACAGAATCCCCAAGGATCACACTGAATAGAGACACAATCCCCAAGGATCACTCTAAAGAGTGACACAATCCCCAAGGATCACTCTAAATACTGACACAATCCCCAAGGAACACTCTAAATAGTGACACAATTCCCAAGGGTCACTCTAAATAGTGATACAATTCCCAAGGGTCACTCTAAATAGTGACACAATACCCATGCATCACTCTAAATAGTGACACAATCCTCAAGGGCCACATCCAAATTGTGACTCAAACCCCAAGGATCACTCTATATAGTGACAGAATCCCCAAGGATCACTCTAAATAGAGACACAATCCCCAAGGATCACTCTCAATACTGACACAATCCCCAAAGATCACTCTAAATAGTGACACAATACCCAAGAATCACTCTAAAAATTGACACAACCCTCAAGGACCACATCCAAATTGTGACACAAACCCCAATGATCACTCTAAATAGTGACACAATCCGCAAGGATCACTCTAAATAGTGACACAATGCTCAAGTATCACTCTAAATAACGACACAATCCCCATGGATCACTCTCAATAGTGACACAATCCCCAAGGATCACTCTAAATAGTGACACAATCCCCAAGGATCACTTTCAATAGTGACACAATCCCCAAGGCTCACTCTAAATAGTGACACAATCCCCAAGGATCACTCTAAATAGTGACACAATCCGAAAGGATCACTTTCAATAGTGACACAATCCCCATGGATCACTCGAAATAGTGACACAATCCGCAAGGATCACTCTAAATAGTGACACAAAACCCAAGGATCACTCTAAGTAGTTACACAATTCCCAAGGCTCATTCTAAATAGTGACAGAATCGCCAAGGATCACACTGAATAGAGACACAATCCCCAAGGATCACTCTAAAGAGTGACACAATCCCCAAGGATCACTCTAAATACTGAAACAATCCCCAAGGAACACTCTAAATAGTGACACAATTCCCAAGGGTCACTCTAAATAGTGATACAATCCCCAAGGATCACTCTAAATAGTGACAACAATACCCAAGAATCACTCTAAAAATTGACACAACCCTCAAGGACCACATCCAAATTGTGACACAAACCCCAATGATCACTCTAAATAGTGACACAATCCCCAAGGATCACTCCAAATACTGACACAATTCCCAAGGGTCACTCTAAATAGTGACACAATCCCCAAGGATCACTCTAAATAACGACACAATCCCCATGGATCACTCTAAATAGTGACACAATCCCCAAGGGTCACTCTAAATAGTGGCACAATCCACAAGGATCATTCTAAATAGTGACACAATCCCCAAGGATCACTCTAAATAGTGACACAATCCCCAAGGATCACTCTAAATAGTGACACAATCCACAAGGATCACTCCAAATAGTGACACAATTCCCAAGGGTCACTCTTAATAGTGACACAATCCACAAGTATCATTCTAAATAGTGACACAATCCCCAAGGATCACTTTAAATAGTGACACAATCCCCAAGGATCACTCTAAATAGTGACACAATCCCGAAGGATCACTCTAAATCGTGATAGGGTCAAGTCGTGCCTCACTAATTTGATAAAAAAAATTTAGGAGGTATCTAATTTTGTTGATGAAGTTCGGGCAGTTGATGTCATGTGCATGGATTTTAGTAAGTCGTTTGATAAGGTCCCCCATGGGAGGTTTATGAAGAAAGTGAGGAGGTGTGGGATAGAGGGAAAGTTGGCCGATTGGATAGGTAACTGGCTGTCTGATCGAAGACAGAGGGTGATGGTGGATGGAAGATTTTCGGATTGGAGGCAGGTTGCTAGCGGAGTGCCGCAGGAATCAGTGCTTGGTCCTCTGCTCTTTGTGATTTTTATCAATGACTTAGAGGAGGGGGCTGAAGGGTGGATCACTAAATTTGCTGGTGACACCAAGATTGGTGGAGTAGTGGATGAGGTGGAGGGCTGTTGTAGGCTGCAAAGAGACATAGATAGGATTTGGGCGGCACGGTAGCACAGTGGTTAGCACTGCTGCTTCACAGCTCCAGGGTCCTGGGTTCGGTTCCCGTCTCGGGTCACTGTCTGTGTGGAGTTTGCACATTCTCCTCATGTCTGCATGGGTTTCCTCCGGGTGCTCCGGTTTCCTCCCACAGTCCAAAGATGTGCAGGTTAGGTTGATTGGCCAGGTTAAAAATTGCCCCTTAGAGTCCTGGGATGCGTAGGTTAGAGGGATTAGCGGGTAAATATGTGGGGGTAGGGCCTGGGTGGGATTGTGGTCGGTGCAGACTCGATGGGCCGAATGGCCTCCTTCTGCACTGTAGGGTTTCTATGATTTCTATGATTTCGAAGGATGCAGAGCTGGGCTGAAAAATGGCAAATGGAGTTTAACCCTGATAAATGTGAGGTGATTCATTTTGGTAGGACAAATTTAAATGTGGATTACAGGATCAAAGGTAGGGTTCTGAAGACTGTGGAGGAACAGACAGATCGTGGGGTCCATATCCACAGATCTCTAAAAGTTGCCACTCAAGTGGAGAGAGTTGTGAAGAACGCCTCGAGTGTGTTACCTTTTATTAACAGGGGGTTGGTGTTTAAGAGCCATGGGGTTCTGCTGCAACTGTACAGGATCTTGGTGAGACCACATTTGGAATATTGTGTGCAGTTCTGGTCACCTCACTATAAGAAGGATGTGGAAGCGGTGGAAGGAGTGCAGAGGAGACTTACCAGGATGCAGCCTGGTTTGGAGGGTAGGTCTTATGAGGAAAGGTTTGCGGGAGCTAGGGCTGTTCTCTCTGGAGCGGAGGTGGCTGAGGGGAGACTTAATAGAGGTTGCTAAAATGATGAAGGGGATAGATAGAGTGAACGTTCAAAGACTATTTCCTCGGGTGGATGGAGCTATTACAAGGGGGGCTAACTATAGGGTTCGTGGTGGGAGATATAGGAAGGATATCAGAGGTAGGTTCTTTACGCAGTGAGTGGTTGTGGTGTGGAATGGACTGCCTGCAGTGATAGTGGAGTCAGACACTTTAGGAAAATTTAAGCGGTTATTGGATAGGCACATGGAGCACACCAGGATGATAGGGAGTGGGATAGCTTGATCTTGGTTTCAGATAAAGCTCGGCACAACATCGTGGGCCGAAGGGCCTGTTCTGTGCTGTACTGTTCCATGTTCTATGTTCTTAATAGTGACACAATCCCCAAGGATCACTCTAAATAGTGACACAATCCCCAAGGATCACTCTAAATAGTGACACAATCCCTAAGGATCACTCTAAATAGAGACACAAACCCCAAGGATCACTCTAAATAGTGACACAATCCCCAAGGATCACTCTAAATAGTGCCACAATCCCCAAGGATCACTCTAAATAGTGACACAATCCCCAAGGATGACTCTAAATAGTGACACAATCCCCAAGGATCACTCTAAATAGTGACACAATCCCCAAGGATCACTCTAAATAGTGCCACAATCCCCAAGGATCACTCTAAATAGTGACACAATCCCCAAGGATGACTCTAAATAGTGGCACAATCCCCAAGGATCACTCTAAATAGTGACACAATCCCCATGGATCACTCTAAATAGTGACACAATCCCTAAGGATCACTCTAAATAGAGACACAAACCCCAAGGATCACTCTAAATAGTGACACAATCCTCAAGAATCACTCTAAATAGTGCCACAATCCCCAAGGATCACTCTAAATAGTGACACAATCCCCAAGGATGACTCTAAATAGTGACACAATCCCCAAGGATCATTCTAAATACTGACACAATCCCCAAGGATCACTCTCAATAGTGACACAATCCCCAAGGATCACTCTCAATAGTGACACAATCCGCAAGGATCACTCTAAATAGTGACACAATCCCCAAGGATCACTTTCAATAGTGACACAATCCCCAAGGCTCACTCTAAATAGTGACACAATCCCCAAGGATCACTCTAAATAGTGACACACTCCCCAAGGATCACTTTCAATAGTGACACAATCCCCAAGGATCACTCTAAATAGTGACACAATCCGCAAGGATCACTCTAAATAGTGACACAAAACCCAAGGATCACTCCAAATAGTTACACAATCCCCAAGGATCATTCAAAATAGTGACAGAATCCCCAAGGATCACACTGAATAGAGACACAATCCCCAAGGATCACTCTAAAGAGTGACACAATCCCCAAGGATCACTCTAAATACTGACACAATCCCCAAGGAACACTCTAAATAGTGACACAATTCCCAAGGGTCACTCTAAATAGTGATACAATTCCCAATGGTCACTCTAAATAGTGACACAATACCCAGGAATCACTCTAAAAATTGACACAACCCTCAAGGGCCACATCCAAATTGTGACACAAACCCCAATGATCACTCTAAATAGTGACACAATCCCCAAGGATCACTCCAAATAGTGACACAATTCCCAAGGGTCACTCTAAATAGTGACACAATCCCCAAGGATCACTCTAAATAACGACACAATCCCCATGGATCACTCTCAATAGTGACACAATCCCCAAGGATCACTCTAAATAGTGACACAATCCCCAAGGATCACTTTCAATAGTGACACAATCCTCAAGGCTCACTCTAAATAGTGACACAATCCCCAAGGATCACTCTAACTAGTGACACAATCCCCAAGGATCATTTTCAATAGTTACACAATCCCCAAGGATCACTCGAAATAGTGACACAATCCCCAAGGAACACTCTAAATAGTGACACAATTCCAAAGGGTCACTCTAAATAGTGATACAATCCCCAAGGATCACTCTAAATAGTGACACAATACCCAAGAATCACTCTAAAAAATGACACAACCCTCAAGGACCACATCCAAATTGTGACACAAACCCCAATGATCACTCTAAATAGTGACACAATCCCCAAGGATCACTCTAAATAACGACACAATCCCCATGGATCACTCTAAATAGTGACACAATCCCCAAGGGTCACTCTAAATAGTGGCACAATCCACAAGGATCACTCCAAATAGTGACACAATTCCCAAGGGTCACTCTAAATAGTGACACAATCTACAAGTATCATTCTAAGTAGTGACACAATCCCCAAGGATCACTCTAAATAGTAACACAATCCCCAAGGATCACTCTAAATAGTGACACAATCCACAAGGATCACTCCAAATAGTGACACAATTCCCAAGGGTCACTCTAAATAGTGACACAATCCACAAGTATCATTCTAAATAGTGACACAATCCCCAAGGATCACTCTAAATAGTGACACAATCCACAAGGATCACTCCAAATAGTGACACAATTCCCAAGGGTCACTCTTAATAGTGACACAATCCACAAGTATCATTCTAAATAGTGACACAATCCCCAAGGATCACTTTAAATAGTGACACAATCCCCAAGGATCACTCTAAATAGTGACACAATCCCGAACGATCACTCTAAATCGTGACAGAGTCAAGTCGTGCCTCACGAATTTGATAAAAATTTTTTAGGAGGTATCTAATTTTGTTGATGAAGTTCGGGCAGTTGATGTCATATGCATGGATTTTAGTAAGTCGTTTGATAAGGTCCCCCATGGGAGGTTTATGAAGAAAGTAAGGAGGTGTGGGATAGAGGGAAATTTTAGCCGATTGGATAGGTAACTGGCTGTCTGATCGAAGACAGAGGGTGATGGTGGATGGAAAATTTTCGGATTGGAGGCAGGTTGCTAGCGGAGTGCCGCAGGGATCAGTGTTTGGTCCTCTGCTCTTTGTGATTTTTATCAATGACTTAGAGGAGGGGGCTGAAGGGTGGATCACTAAATTTGCTGGTGACACCACGATTGGTGGAGTAGTGGATGAGGTGGAGGGCTGTTGTAGGCTGCAAAGAGACATAGATAGGATTTGGGCGGCACGGTAGCACAGTGGTTAGCACTGCTGCTTCACAGCTCCAGGGTCCTGGGTTCGATTCCCGGCTCGGGTCACTGTCTGTGTGGAGTTTGCACATTCTCCTCATGTCTGCGTGGGTTTCCTCCGGGTGCTCCGGTTTCCTCCCACAGTCCAAAGATGTGCAGGTTAGGTTGATTGGCCAGGTTAAAAATTGCCCCTTAGAGTCCTGGGATGCGGAGGTTAGAGGGATTAGCGGGTAAATATGTGGGGGTAGGGCCTGGGTGGGATTGTGGTCGGTGCAGACTCGATGGGCCGAATGGCCTCCTTCTGCACTGTAGGGTTTCTATGATTTCTATGATTTCGAAGGATGCAGAGCTGGGCTGAAAAATGGCAAATGGAGTTTAACCCTGATAAATATGAGGTGATTCATTTTGGTAGGACAAAATTTAAATGTGGATTACAGGGTCAAAGGTAGGGTTCTGAAGACTGTGGAGGAACAGACAGATCGTGGGGTCCATTTCCACAGATCTCTAAAAGTTGCCACTCAAGTGGAGAGAGCTGTGAAGAACGCCTCGAGTGTGTTACCTTTTATTAACAGGGGGTTGGAGTTTAAGAGCCATGGGGTTATGCTGCAACTGCACAAGACCTTGGTGAGACCACATTTGGAATATTGTGTGCAGTTCTGGTCACCTCACTATAAGAAGGATGTGGAAGCGCTGGAAAGAGTGCAGAGGAGACTTACCAGGATGCTGCCTGGTTTGGAGGGTAGGTCTTATGAGGAAAGGTTGCGGGAGCTCGGGCTGTTCTCTCTGGAGCGGAGGTGGCTGAGGGGAGACTTAATAGAGGTTGCTAAAATGATGAAGGGGATAGATAGAGTGAACGTTCAAAGACTATTTCCTCGGGTGGATGGAGCTATTACAAGGGGGGCTAACTATAGGGTTCGTGGTGGGAGATATAGGAAGGATATCAGAGGTAGGTTCTTTACGCAGTGAGTGGTTGGGGTGTGGAATGGACTGCCTGCAGTGATAGTGGAGTCAGACACTTTAGGAAAATTTAAGCGGTTATTGGATAGGCACATGGAGCACACCAGGATGATAGGGAGTGGGATAGCTTGATCTTGGTTTCAGATAAAGCTCGGCACAACATCGTGGGCCGAAGGGCCTGTTCTGTGCTGTACTGTTCCATGTTCTATGTTCTTAATAGTGACACAATCCCCAAGGATCACTCTAAATAGTGACACAATCCCCAAGGATCAATCTATACAGTAACACAATCCCCAAGGATCACTCTAAATAGTGATACAATCCCCAAGGATCACTGTAAACAGTAACACAATCCTCAAGGATCACTGTAAATAGAACATAGAACCTAGAACAGTACAGCACAGAACAGGCCCTTCAGCCCACGATGTTGTGCCGAGCTTTATCTGAAACCAAGATCAAGCGATCCCACTCCCTATCATCCTGGTGTGCTCCATGTGCCTATCCAATAACCGCTTAAATGTCCCTAAAGTGTCTGACTCCACTATCTCTGCAGGCAGTCCATTCCACACCCCAACCACTCTCTGCGTTAAGAACCTACCTCTGATATCCTTCCTATATCTCGCACCATGGACCCTATTGTTATGCCCCCTTGTAATAGCTCCATCCACCCGAGGAAATAGTCTTTGAACGTTCACTCTATCTATCCCCTTCATCATTTTATAAACCTATATTAAGTCTCCCCTCAACCTCCTCAGCTCCAGAGAGAACAGCCCGTGCTCCCTCAACCTTTCCTCATAAGACCTACCCTCCAAACCAGGCAGCATCCTGGTAAATCTTCTTTGCACTTTTTCCAGCGGTTCCCCGTCCTTCTTTTCGTGAGGTGACCAGAACTGCACACAATATTCCAAATGTGGTCTCATCAAGGTCCTGTACAGTTACAGCATAACCCCACGGCTCTTAAACTCCAGCCCCCTGTTAATAAAAGCTAACACACTATCGGCCTTCTTCACTTGAGTGGCAACCTTTAGAGATCTGTGGATATGGACCCCAAGATCTCTCTGTTCCTCCACAGTCTTCAGAACCCTACCTTTGACCCTGTAATCCACATATAAATTAGTCCTATCAAAATGAATCACCTGACATTTATCAGGGTTAAACTCCATTTGCCATTTTTCAGCCGAGCTTTGCATTCTATCTATGTCTATTTGCAGCCTACAACAGCCCTCCATCTCATCCGCGACTCCACCAATCTTGGTGTCATCAGCAAATTTACTGATCCACCCTTCAGCCCCCTCCAAGTCATTCATAATAATCACAAAGAGCAGAGGACAAAGCACTGATCCCTGTGGCACTCTGCTAGCAACCTGCCTCCAATCCGAAAATTTTCCATCCACCACCACCCTCTGTCTTCGATCAGACAGCCAGTTACCTATCCAATCGGCCAACTTTCCCTCTATCCCACACCTCCTCACTGTCATCATAAGCCGACCATAGGGGACCTTATCAAACGCCTTACTAAAATCCATGTATATGACGTCAACTGCACTACCTTCATCAACACACTTAGTTACCTCCTCAAAAAATTCAATCAAATTTGTGAGGCACGACTTGCCCTTCACGAATCCGTGCTGACTATCCCGGATTAATCCGCATCTTTCTAAGTGGTCGTAAATCCCATCCCTAAGGACCTTTTCCATCAATTTACCAACCACCGAAGTAAGACTAACCGGTCTATAATTACCAGGGTCATTCCTATTCCCTTTCCTAAACAGAGGAACAACATTCACCACTCTCCAGTCCTCTGGCACCATCCCCGTGGACAACGAGGACCCAAAGATCAAAGCGAAAGGCTCTACAATCTCATCCCGTGCCTCCCAAAGAATCCTAGGATATATTTCATCAGGCCCAGGGGACTTATCGACCTTCAGTTTATTCAAAACTGCCAGGACATCCTCCCTCCGAACATCTATTTCCTCCAGCCTATTAGCCTGTAACACCTTCTCTTCCTCAAAAACATGGCCCCTCTCCTAGGTGAACACTGACGAAAAGTATTCATTCATCACCACTCCTATCTCTACTGACTCCATACACAAGATCCCACGACTATCCTTGACCGGCGCTAACCTCACCCTGGTCATTCTTTTATTGCTCACATAAGAGTAAAAAGCCTTAGGGTTTTCCTTGATCCGACTCGCCAAAGACTTCTCATGTCCCCTCCTAGCTCTCCTAAGCCCCTTTTTCAGCTCATTCCTTGCTAACTTGTAACCCTCAATCGAGCCATCTGAACCTTGTTTCCTCATCCCTACATAAGCTTCCCTCTTCCTTTTCACAAGACATCCTACCTCTTTCGTGAACCATGGTTCCCTCACTCGGCCATTTCCTCCCTGCCTGACAGGGACATACCTATCATGGAAACCCAGTATATGTTCCTTGAAAAAGAACAAAGAACAATGAACAAAGAACAGTACAGCACAGGAAACAGGCCCTTCGGCCCTCCAAGCCTGTGCCGCTCCTTGGTCCAACTAGGCCAATCGTTTGTATCCCTCCATTCCCAGGCTGCTCATGTGACTATCCAGGTAAGTCTTAAACGATGTCAGCGTGCCTGCCTCCACCACCCTACTTGGCAGCGCATTCCAGGCCCCCACCACCCTCTGTGTAAAAAACGTCCCTCTGATATCTGAGTTATACTTCGCCCCTCTCACCTTCAGCCCGTCACCTCTGACCTGGGAAAAAGCTTCCCACTGTTCACCCTATCTATACCCTTCATAATCTTGTACACCTCTATTAGATCTCCCCTCATTCTCCGTCTTTCCAAGGAGAACAACCCCAGTCTACCCAATCTCTCCTCATAGCTAAGACCCTCCATACCAGGCAACATCCTGGTAAACCTTCTCCGCACTCTCTCTAACGCCTCCACGTCCTTCTGGTAGTGCGGCGACCAGAACTGGACGCAGTACTCCAAATGTGGCCTAACCAGTGTTCTATACAGCTGCATCATCAGACTCCAGCTTTTATACTCTATACCCCGTCCTATAAACGCAAGCATACCATATGCCTTCTTCACCACCTTCTCCACCTGTGTTGCCACCTTCAAGGATTTGTAGACTTGCACACCTAGGTCCCTCTGTGTTTCTATACTCCCCTGATGACTCTGCCATTTATTGTATAACTCCTCCCTACATTATTTCTTCCAAAATGCATCACTTCGCATTTATCCGGATTAAACTCCATCTGCCACCTCTCCGCCCAATTTTCCAGCCTATCTATATCCTGCTGTATTGCCCGACAATGCTCTTCGCTATCCGCAATTCCAGCCATCTTTGTGTCATCCGCAAACTTGCTGATTACACCAGTTACACCTTCTTCCAAATCATTTATGTATATCACAAATAGCAGAGGCCCCAGTACAGAGCCCTGCGGAACACCACTGATCACAGACCTCCAGCCGGAAAAAGACCCTTCGACCACTACCCTCTGTCTCCTACGGCCAAGCCAGTTCTCCACCCATCTAGCCACTTCTCCTTGTATCCCATGAGCCTTAACCTTTTTAACCAAACTGCCATGTGGGACTTTGTCAAATGCCTTACTGAAATCCATATAGACGACATCCACGGCCCTTCCTTCGTCAACCGTTTTTGTCACTTCCTCAAAAAACTCCACCAAATTTGTAAGGCACGACTTCCCTCTTACAAAACCATGCTGTCTGTCACTAATGAGATTGTTCCGTTCTAAATGCACATACATCCTGTCTCTAAGAATCCTCTCCTACCACGGACGTCAAGCTCACCGGCCTATAATTTCCTGGGTTATCCCTGCTACCCTTCTTAAACAACGGGACCACATTCGCTATCCTCCAATCCTCAGAGACCTCACCCGTGTCCAAAGAAGCGACAAAGATTTCCGTCAGAGGCCCAGCAATTTCATCTCTCGTCTCCCTGAGCAGTCGAGGATAGATGCCATCAGGCCCTGGGGCTTTGTCAGTTTTAATGTTCCCTAAAAAACCTAACACTTCCTCTCTTGTAATGGAGATTTTCTCTAACGGGTCAACACCTCCCTCCGAGACACTCCCGGTTAACTCGCCCCTCTCCTTCGTGAATACCGATGCAAAGTATTCATTTAGGATCTCCCCTATTCCCTTGGGTTCTAAGCATAATTCCCCTCCTTTGTCCCTTAGAGGTCCGATTTTCTCCCTGACAACTCTTTTGTTCCTAACGTATGAATAGAATGCCTTAGGATTCTCCTTAATCCTGCCTGCCAAGAACATCTCGTGACCTCTTTTTGCCCTTCTAACTTCCCGTTTTAGTTCTTTCCTACTCTCTCTGTATTCCTCCAGAGCTCCATCTGTTTTCAGTTGCCTGGACTTAACGTATGCCTCCCTTTTCATTTTAATCAGATCCTCAATTTCCCTGGTTATCCACGGCTCAGGAATCCTACCTTTCCTATCTTTCCTTTTTACAGGCACATGCCTATCCTGCAGCCTTATCAATAGTTCCTTAAAAGACTCCCACATGCCAGACGCGGACGTACCCTCGAACATCCTCTCCCAGGAAAAGTTCCACTTTTCATCCGTGCCTTTCCCTGACAGTTTCTGTTCCCAACTTATGCCCCCTAATTCTTGCCTAATCGCATCATAATTACCTCTACCCCAATTGTAAACCTTGCCCTGCCATACGGCCCTATCCCTCTCCATTGCAATAACAAAAGACACCGAATTGTGGTCACTATCTCCAAAGTATTCCCCCACAACCAAATCTAACACTTGGACCGGTTCATTTCCCATTACCAAATCCAATGTGGCCTCACCTCTTGTCGGCCTGTCCACATATTGTGTCAGGAAACCCTCCTGCACACACTGCACAAAAACTGCCCCATCTGAACTATTTGACCTACAAAGGTTCCAATCAATATTTGGAAAGTTAAAGTCCCCCATGACAACTACCCTGTGACCCCCACACATATCCACAATCTGCTTAGCAATTTCTTCCTCCACATCTCTATTACTATTTGGGGGCCTATAGTAAACTCCTAACAACGTGACCGCTCCTTTCCTATTTCTAACTTCAGCCCATATTACCTCAGTGTGCAGATCCCCCTCGAACTGCCTTTCCGCAGCCGTTAAACTATCCTTGATTAACAATGCCACTCCTCCACCTCTTTTACCAGCTTCCCTACACTTACTGAAACATCTATAACCCGGAACGTCCCACAACCATTCATGTCCTTGTTCTACCCACGTCTCCGTAATGGCCACAACATCGTAGTCCCAAGTAGCAATCCACGCCCCAAGTTCATCCACCTTGTTCCGGATGCTCCTTGCATTGAAGTAGACACACTTCAACCCACCTTCCTGTCTACCGGTACCCACCCTTGACCCTGATACTTTCCCCAATACTTCACCACCCTCAACACTGACTTCTGGACGACAACTCCTTTTCCCACTCCCCTGACAAATTAGTTTAAACCCCCCTGAAGAGCCGTATCAAATTTCCCTCCAAGGATATTGGTGCCCCTCTGGTTCAGGTGCACCCCGTCCTGTTTGTACAGGTCCCACCTTCCCCAGAATGTGTTCCAATTATCCACGTATCTGAAACCCTCCCTCCTACACCATCCCTGTAACCACATGTTTAACTGCACTCTCTCCCTGTTCCTCAACTCGCTATCAAGTGGCACCGGTAATGTACCAGAGATGACCACATGTTTTCTCTTGGCTCTCAGCTTCCAGCCCAGCTCCCGAAATTCCTGTTTTAAATCCCCGTTCCTTCTCTTACCTATGTTGTTGGTACCAATTTGTACCACGACTTGTGACTGTTTCCCCTCCCCCTTAAGATTCTGGAAAACACGGTCTGAGACGTCACGGACCTTGGCATCCGGTAGGCAACATACCATCCGTGAGTCTCTTTTGCTGCCACAGAACCTCCTATCTATCCCTCTAACTAACGAGTCCCCAATAACTATTGCCCTCCCGCTCTGCTCCTTACCCTCCCGAGCCACAGAGATGGACACAGTGCTGGAGATCCTCTCACTGCGGCTCACCACTGGTATGTCATCCCCCTCAACCGTATCCAAAGCGGAATACTTGTTGCTAAGGGGAACGACCACAGGGGATCCCTGCACGGACTGCTTCCTCCCAGCCCCTCTCACCGTCACCCATCTATTTTCATTCCTCGGAGTAACTGTATCCCTAAACATTCTGTCTGTGGCCACCTCTGCGTCCCTAATGATCCTAAATTCATCCAACTCCAGCTCCAGTTCCCTAACACGGTTTTGGAGGAGCTGCAGATGGGTGCACTTCCCACAGGTGTAATCAGCAGGGACACTGTCGTCGTCCCTCACCTCAAACATAGTGCAAGAGGAACATAGCACTGCCTGCACACCCAACCCCTCTAGATACCTTGCCAGTACCAGGTAGAAACAGCAAAAATGAATTAACCTCACCCCTGCTCGCTCTGTGCCCCGAAGCCCTGTGAGCCAAAGCCCTTATAGCTCACACTCTGCTTCCACACACGCCCTGTGAGCCAATGCCCTCAGGGTTACGAGATGAGAGACACATCAAATGAGCCATGATCTTATGGACTGGATGACCAGGCTCGAGGGGCTGAATGATCTCCTGCAGGGACGTACGCTTGTCCTCCCCCTGCCCCCCTTCGCCCACCCCCACGACTGTCCTTCCAAGTGAATGTTTGATGGATGAGTGCAGGGGTAGAATCCTGTGTCTAATTGGTGCTGTATCTGACCTGAGAGAGATGTATAAACACAATGTAGAGTGAGGTGCATTCTGTATGCAATCGCTCATTCCACACAACCCCTCACTCCCAGCCCCCAAACATCAACACCAATCTGCTTATCACTACCCACACAATTACATCACTAAATTCATTTTATTATCAATATATATCCAGGTAGATGCCTGACTTCAGTCCCACTGTCATTACCCACCAGGTGCATCAACGACTTCATTCTTATTATCCACAGACAAACCAATGCACCACTCACCTCACTCTCGCTGCTTAGTCCTTGTAACCTCCACATTACAACATCTATTAAGGACAACACAGCAAAAGTGTAACACAAACTGTCTCAAACACTGTCTGACACACATCTACTATCTTTATTTTAAATCCCGTCGGGTACTTGTCATCATATGACACAGGTTTAAGGTGTGTGGGGGAAAGTTTAGAGGAGATGTGCGATGCAGGTTTTTTACACAGAGGGTGGTGAATGTCTGGAACGCGCTGCCCGGGGAGGGGGTGGGAGCAGGTACAATAGCGGCATTTAAGGGGCAACTAGACAAGTACATGGATAGGATGGGAATGGAAGGATACGGACTCTGTATTGAACCGGTTGAAATAGCAGAGGTACTCAATCAATACTTTGCTTCAGTATTCACAGTGGAAAAGGATCTTGGTCGTTGCAGTGCAGACTTGCAGTGGACTGAGAAGATTGAGCATGTGGGCATTAGGAAAGAGGATGTGTTGGAACTGTTGAAAAGCACCAAGTCAGATAAATCACCGGGACCGGATGGGAGGTACCCCAGGTTACTGTGGGAGGCGAGGGAAGAGATTGCTGATCCTCTGGCAATTCTCTTTGCGTCGTCATTGGAGTCAGGAGAGGTTCCGGAGGATTGGAGGATGGCGGATGTGGTTCCGTTATTCAAGAAAGGGAAAAGAGATAGCCCAGGAAATTATAGACCCGAGAGTCCAACCTCAGTGGTAGGTACGTTGATGGAGAAGATCCTGAGAGGCAGGATTTATGAACATTTGGAAAGGAATAGCATGATCAGAAGTAGCCAGCACGGCTTTGTCCGAGGCAGATCATGCCTTACGAGTCTGATTGAGTTTTTTGAAGATGTGACTAGACTCTTAGACGGGGAAGAGGGGTAGATGTGGTTTATGTAGATTTCAGTAAGGCGTTTGATAAGGTGCCCAATGCAAGGGTTATGGAGAAAGTGAAGGGGCATGGGATAGAAGGGGACGTTGCTTTGTGGATTCAGTACTGGCTTGCCCACAGAAGGCAAAGAGTGGTTGTAGTTGGGTCTTTTTCAGAGTGGAGGTCGATCATCAGTGGGGTGCCCCAGGGATCTGTTCTGGGACCCTTGCTCTTTGTGATTTTTATAAATGACCTGAATGAGGAAGTGGAAGGATGGGTTGGCAAGTTTTCTGATGACACAAAATTTCGAGGTGTTGTGGATAGTGTAGAGGGATGTCAGCAGTTGCAACGAGACATAGATAAGATGCAAGAGTGGGTGGAGAAGTGGCAGATGGACTTCAACCCAGATAAGTGTGTGGTGGTTCATTTTGGCAGGTCGAATAGGATGGAAGAATATAATATTGAGGGTAAGAAGCTTGGCAGTGTGGAAGAACAGAGGGATCTTGTGGTCTGGGTTCATAGGATGCTCAAAGCGGCTTCGCAGGTAGAGGCTGTGGTTAAGAAGGCGTATGGAATACTGGCCTTCATCAATAGAGGAATTGAGTTCGGAAATCGGGAGATAATGCTGCAGCTGTATAGGATCCTGGTCAGACCCCACCTGGAGTACTGTGCCCAGTTCTGGTCGCCTCATTACAGAAAGGATGTGGAAGCCATAGAACCGGTGCAGAGGAGATTTACGAAGATGTTGCTGGGATTAAGTGGTCTGCCTTTTGAGGATAGCTTGAGAGAGCTAGGTCTATTCTCCTTGGAGAGGCGAAGGATGAGAGGTGACCAGATAGAGGTGTATAAGATGTTGAGAGGTATTGACAGAGTGGATTCTCAGAGGCTTTTACCCAGGGCTGAAATGGTTGTCACGAGAGGCCACAGGTTTAGGGTGCTGGGCGTAGGTACAGAGGAGATGTTAGGGGTAAGTCCTTCACTCAGAGGGTGGTGGGTGCGTGGAATCGACTGCCGGTAGTGGTGGTGGAAGCGGATTTGATTGATTCTTTTAAGAGGCTTTTGGATAAGTTCATGGAGGTTAGTGAGATAGAGGGTTATAGATGAGCCTAGAAGGTAAGGAAATCGTTCGGCGCAACTTGTGGGCCGAAGGGCCTGTTTGTGCTGTCGCTTTTCTATGTTCTATGTTCTAAGGAAACGTAAGAGTGCAGAATGTAGTGTTACAGTCATAGCGAGGGTGCCTAGAAAGATCAACTTGATGCAAGTTAAGTCCATTCAAAGGTCTGATGGCAGCAGGGAAGAAACTGTTCTTGTGTCGGTTGGTACGTGAGATCAGACTTTTGTATATTTTTCCTGATGAAGAAAGTGGAAGAGAGAATGTCCGGGGTGCGTGGGGTCCTGAATTATGGTGGCTGCTTTGCCGAGGCAGCGGGAAGTGTAGACAGAGTCAATGGATGGGTGGCTGGTTTGAGTGATGGATTGGGCTACATTCATGACCTTTTGTAGTTTCTTGCAGTCTTGGGCAGAGCAGGAGTCATACCAAGCTGTGATACAGCCCGAAAGAATGCTTTCTATGGTTCATCTGTAAACGTTGGTGAGAATAATAGCTGACATTCCAAATGTCCTTAGTCTTCTGAGAAAGTAGAGGCGTTGGTGGGCTTTCCTAACTATATTGTTGGCACGGGGGAACCAGGACATGTCTGATAGTGATCTGGACACCTAAAAACATGAAGCTCTCGACTCTTTCTACTTCGATGGATGGATGTCAGAGCCAGCAGAACGTCACCATTAAGGCACGCTGCTTGGCTTTTCTTTGGTACTGGGATGATGGTCGTCTTCTTGAAGCAGATAGGGAACTCAGATTGTTGTGAAGAAAGCTGAAGATGATTGTAAATACCCCCGCCAGCTGATCCGCGCAGTGTGTGAGTGTTCGTCCGTGTACCTCATCCGGGCCAGTCGCTGTCCATGGGTTGACTTTCGAGTCGGCTGTTCTGACATCTGCAATTGTGACCTCAGATACAGCTGCATCCGAGGCTTCTGGGGTGGAGGGCATGCTCATGCTGACCTCATGCTCAACACGGACATAGTGTGCATTGAACTGATTAGAAATGGGTTTGGTGAAGCCAGCGATTTTACACACCTTCATCTTGTAGCCTGCTATGTCTTGCAGACCTTGGCACAGTCGGTGGGGGTCCGTCTGACTATCATGGGGCACTAGGTTGGTCTGAAACTGTTTTTTTGCATCTTTGATGGATCTGTGCAGATCATATCTGGCTGTCTTGTAGAGGTCAGGGTCGTCTAACTTGAATGCCTCAGACCTGGACTTCAGAAAGCAGTGGATATCCCTGATGATCCATGGTTTCCGGTTGGGAAACACACGCAATATCTTCTTGGGCACACAGTCTCCTACACACTTCCTAATGATGTCAGTTACTGTAGTGGCGTACTCGCTCAGGTTGTTCATGGGGTTTTTAAATACTGACCAGTCCCCTGACTCTAAGCAGCCACGTAGGAGATCTTTCGATTCCTCAGACCAACATTGCATGACATTATTGAATGGATCATCCCGCTTTAGCCTTTGTGTGTCAGCCTGTCGCAGGAGCACAGTCTTGTGGTCTGATTTGTCTCACTCTCTCTTACCCCAGTTGTGTCTTTCCTGATGCAGACGCTCAAAGAACAAAGGCAAAGAAATGGACAGCACAGGAATAGGCCCTTCGACCCTCTCCAAACCTGTGCTGATCATGGTGCCCTATTTTAAAATAAAACCTGCTGCGCTTACTCGGTCAGTATCCCTCTTACCTCCTGTTAATGCATCAATCCAGATGCCTCTTAAAAGTTGCTAATGTGCCTGATTCCACCACCTCCCCTGGCAGCGCATTCCAGGCACCGACACTCTCTGTGTGGAAAACATCCCCCGCACATCTCCCTTAATATTTCATCCTGCCATCTTGAACCTGTGCCTCCTTGTAACTGAACCTTCCACCCTCGGAGAAAACCCTCTGACTATCCACCCTGTCTGTGCCTCCCACAATTTTGTAGACCTCTATCAGGTCTCCCCTCAGCCTCAGTCTTTCCAGTGAAAACAATCCTGATTTATTCAACCTCTCCTCATAGCCAGCGGAGCTGACTTCTCTCTCAGTTAAGTTACTGTTATAAACACCAGTCCTCTCACAATAACTGCTTGCCCCATCATCACGCCCTCACTCCCGCCCCATCTATCCTTCTGTCTTCCTCTGTTTCACTTTCACTCGCTCAGAGTCTTCCTCTCTCACTCTTATCCATTCATTTTCCCAGCCTCGCACCCTTTCTAGATTCAGCCCATCCCACAAGCCGTCCCTCTCTCTCGTGCTCATCTCTCTCCTTCCACATCTGGGCACGTTTCTGAACACTGTATCAGATGTGGGTCCAGTGTCATTTGGAGCCTGTGCATTGCTGGTCACAGTTAAGTCTGTTATTTTACTGCTCTAAGAGGTGATGTGATTGTATCTGCTGCAGGGCCTGAATTTTCTGAGATGTCCCATTGTTTCTGAATATTTTCTCAGTTTGAGAAGCTGCAGTAGATTTCGGGATAAAAACAAATTTCTTTGCAGACTAAATAGTTGCAAATTATTGATCAACAGAATTTTGCAATTGATGCTAAACTCTAACCCAGTTAAATCACTTCACAGAATGTCCACAGTTAAAGATCACACAGAGAGACACGGTAACAATTGAAACTTAATTAGAAACATAGAAACATAGAAAACTCCAGCACAAAACAGGCCCTTCGGCCCCACAAGTTGTGCCGAACATATCCCTACCTTTTAGGCCTACCGATAACCCTCCATCCTATTAAGTCCCATGTACTCATCCAGGAGTCTCTTCAAAGACCCTATTGAGTTTGCCTCCACCACCACTGACGGCAGCCGATTCCACTCACCCACCACCCTCTGTGTGAAAAACTTCCCCCGAACATTTCCTCTGTACCTACCCCCCAGCACCTTAAACCTGCGTCCTCTCGTAGCAGCCATTTCCACCCTTGGGAAAAAGCCTCTGAGAGTCCACCCGATCTATGCCTCTCAACATTTTATATACCTCTATTAGGTCTCCTCTCATCCTACGTCTCTCCAAGGAGAAAAGACCGAGCTCCCTCAGCCTATCCTCATAAGGCATGCCACTCAATCCAGGCAACATCCTTGTAAATCGCCTCTGCACCCTTTCAATCTTTTCCACATCCTTCCTGTAATGAGGCGACCAGAACTGAGCACAGTACTCCAAGTGGGGTCTGACGAGGGTCTTATACAGCTGCATCATTATCCCCGGACTCCTAAACTCAATCCCTCGATTGATAAAGGCCAGCACACCATACACCTTCTTAACCACCTCCCCCACCTGCGGGGCCGATTTCAGAGTCCTATGGACCCGGATCCCAAGGTCCTTCTGACCCTCCTCAGTACTGAGAGTCTTTCCCTTTATATTGTACTCCTTCATCCCATTCGACCTGCCAAAATGGACCACGAGGCATTTATCTGGGTTGAAGTCCATCTGCCACTTCTCCGCCCAGTCTTGCATCCTATCTATGTCCCTCTGTAACTTCTGACATCCCTCCAGACTATCCACAACCCCACCAGCCTTTGTGTCGTCGGCAAACTTACCAACCCATCCCTCCACTTCCTCATCCAGGTTATTTATGAAAATGACAAACAGCAAGGGTCCCAGAACAGATCCCTGGGGCACACCACTGGTGACTGACCTCCAATTAGAAAATGACCCATGTATACACACTCCCTGCCTCCTTTGGACAAGCCAGTTCTGGATCCACAGGGCAGCAGCCCCTTGGATCCCATGCCCTCTCACTTTTTCGAGAAGCCTTGCATGGGGGACCGTATCGAACGCCTTGCTAAAATCCATATAAACCACATCTACCGCTTTCCCTTCGTCAATGTGTTTAGTCACATTTTCGAAGAACTCCAACAGGCTCGTAAGGCACCATGTACATTTGACAAAGCTGAGTATTCTTGAGCATACTAAACCTCTCTAAATGCTCATAAATATTGTCCCTCAGGATCTTCTCCATCAGCTTACCAACCACTGAGGTTAGACTCACCGATCGGTAATTTCCTGGGCTATCCCTATTCCCCTTCTTGAAAATAGGAATCACATCCACAATCCTCCGGCACCTCTCCCGTCTCCATCGATGATGCACAGATCATCGCCAGAGGCTCTGCAATCTCTTCCCTCGCCTCCCATAGTAACCTGGGGTACATCCCATCCGGACCCGGCGACTTATCTATCTTGATGCCATTCAAAGATTCCAGCACAACCTCTTTGTTAAAGTCCACATACTCAATCTTTTCAGTCCACCGCAAGCCCACAGTACATCCACCCATGTCCTTTTCCTCTGTGAAAACCGAGGCAAAATACTCATTAAGCACCTCTGCCATTTCTACTGGTTCCGTACAGATTTTCCCGCCTTCACGTCTCATCCTTTTACTCTTCACATATTTATAGAACGCCTTAGGGTTTTCCCCAATTCTACTCGCCAAGGCCTTCTCGTGACCACTTCTGGCTCTCCTAATTTCCTTCTTTAGTCCCTTCCTACAAGCTGTATACTCATCTAGATCCCTATCTTCGCCAAGTTCTCTGAACCTTTTGTAAGCTTTCCTTTTCTTCTCGACTAGGTCCCGCACAGCTTTCGTGCACCACGGTTCCTTTAACCTACCAACTCCTCCCTGTCTGCTCGGAACATTGTCCTGTAGAACCCTAGACAGACATTCCTTGAAAAACTGCCACCTCTCTTCAGTCGATTTCCCCGAGAATACCTCCTTCCAATTTACTCCTCTAATTTGCTGCCTTACATAAGAACAAAAGAAATAGGAGCAGGAGAAGGCCATCTAGCCCCTCGAGCCTGCCCCGCCATTCAATAAGATCATGGCTGATCTGACGTGGATCAGTACCACTTACCCGCCTGATCCCCATAACCCTTAATTCCCTTACCGATCAGGAATCCATCCATCTGCGCTTTAAACATATTCAGCGAGGTCGCCTCCACCACCTCAGTGGGCAGAGAATTCCAGAGATTCACCACCCTCTGGGAGAAGAAGTTCCTCCTCAACTCTGTCTTAAACCGACCCCCCTTTATTTTGAGGCTGTGTCCTCTAGTTTTAACTTCCTTACTAAGTGGAAAGAATCTCTCCGCCTCCACCCTATCCAGCCCCCGCATTATCTTATAAGTCTCCATAAGATCCCCCCTCATCCTTCTAAACTCCAACGAGTACAAACCCAATCTCCTCAGCCTCTCCTCATAATCCAAACCCCTCATCTCCGGTATCAACCTGGTGAACCTTCTCTGCACTCCCTCCAATGCCAATATATCCTTCCTCATAAAAGGGGACAAATACTGCACACAGTATTCCAGCTGCGGCCTCACCAATGCCCTGTAGAGGTGCATCAAGACATCCCTGCTTTTATATTCTATCCCCCTCGCAATATAGGCCAACATCCCATTTGCCTTCTTGATCACCTGTTGTACCTGCAGACTGGGCTTTTGCGTCTCATGCACAAGGACCCCCAGGTCCCTTTGCACGGTAGCATGTTTTAATTTGTTTCCATTGAGATAGTAATCCCATTTGTTATTATTTCCTCCAAAGTGTATAACCTCGCATTTCTCAACGTTATACTCCATTTGCCATATCCTCGCCCACTCACTCAGCCTGTCCAAATCTCCCTGCAGATCTTCTCCGTCCTCCACACGATTCACTTTTCCACTTATCTTTGTGTCGTCTGCAAACTTCGTTACCCTACACTCCGTCCCCTCCTCCAGATCATCTATATAAATGGTAAACAGTTGCGGCCCGAGTACCGATCCCTGCGGCACGCCACTAGTTACCTTCCTCCAAACGGAAAAACACCCATTTATTCCGACTCTTTGCTTCCTGTCGGATAGCCAGTCCCCAATCCACTTTAACACACTACCCCCAACTCCGTGTGCCCTAATCTTCTTCAGCAGCCTTTTATGGGGCACCTTATCAAACGCCTTTTGGAAATCCAAAAACACCGCATCCACCGGTTCTCCTCCATCAACCGCCCTCGTCACATCTTCATAAAAATCCAACATGTTCGTCAAGCACGACTTTCCCCTCATGAATCCATGCTGCGTCTGATTGATCGAACCATTTCTCTCCAGATGCCCTGCTATCTCCTCTTTAATAATGGATTCCAGCATTTTCCGTACTACAGGGATATCCGAGGTAGGTTCTTTACGTAGGCTTGTCCACATGCTGTGTCAGGAACCCCTCCTGAACACACCTAACGAACTCCTCCCCATCCAATCTCCTCCCCATCCATTCTCCTCACCCGAGGGATATTCCAATCTATGTCTTCATATTTCCACTTACTCCATAAAAACGTTTTCCTAGCTTGCCTGATCCTCTCTTTTTCAAATGCAAGCAGAAAGGATATAGAGTTATGATCGCTATCCCCAAGATGCTCTCCCACTGAGAGATCTGACAACTGTTTGTGATTTATATAAATGATGTGGAAGAAGGAGTAACTGGGGTGATCAGTAAGTTTGCGGACGACACAAAACTGGCAGGACTTGCAGATAGTGAGGAACATTGTCAGAGGCTACAGAAGGATATAGATAGGCTGGAAATTTGGGCAAGGAAATGGCAGATGGAGTTCAATCCTGATAAATGCGAAGTGATGCATTTTGGTGGGAATAATGTAGGGAGGAGCTACACGATAAATGGAAGAACCATAAAGGGTGTAGAGACGCAGAGGGACCTGGGTGTGCAAGTCCACAGATCTTTGAAGGTGACGTCACAGGTGGAGAAGGTGATGAAGAAGGCATATGGCATGCTTGCCTTTATAGGACGGGGCATAGAGTATAAGAGTTGGGGTCTGATGTTGCAGATGTATAGAACGCTGGTTAGGCCACATTTGGAGTACTTCGTCCAGTTCTGGTCGCCACACTACCAGAAGGACGTGGAGGCTTTGGAGAGAGTACAGAGGAGGTTTACCAGGATGTTGCCTGGTATGGAGGGGCTTGGTTATGAGGAGAGATTGGGGAAACTGGGGTTGTTCTCCTTGGAAAGACGGAGGATGAGGGGAGACTTAATAGAGGTGTATAAAATTATGAAAGGCATAGATAGGGTGAACGGTGGGAAGCTTTTCCCCGGGTCGGTGGTGACGTTCACGAGGGGTCATAGGTTCAAGGTGAAGGGGGGGAGGTTTAACACAGATATCAGAAGGACATATTTCACACAGAGGGTCGTGGGGGCCTGGAATGTGTTGCCGGGCAAGGTGGTGGAGGCGGACACACTGGGAACGTTTAAGACTTATCTCGACAGCGAGATGAATGGAGTGGGAATGGAGGGTTACAAAAGAGTGGTCTCGTCTGGACCAGGGAGCGGCGCGGGCTAATTGTTCCTTGTTTCTCGTTTCAAGGCTTCATTCTATGATCATCTTGCTGGTGCCAGTACAGAGCGAGACTGCGGATAGTTGGGAACCTGTCTCGGGGCAGGGAATTCATATGGTGTTCGTGGAAGTGGAAATGACTAGGGTTGGGAAGCATTTTCCGATCAGGGCCATTGTGATCTCCTGGACTCGTTTCGATCGCCTCAGGGGGTCGGAGAGGAATTTCCCAGATTTTTTTTCCCCATATTGGCCCTGGGGTTTTTCACTCTGGGTTTTCGCCTCTCCCTGGAGATCACATGGTCTGGAATGGGGGGGTGGGGGTGAGTTAATAGGTTGTGATGAACAAAGCATCGTAGCTGTGAGGGACAGCTCGGTGGATAGGATATTGGTATGTAGATAGGCTGGAAAATTGGGCGGGGATCCTGGATTCAGGATTCAATCCTGGACCGGGGAGCGGCGCGGGCTTGGAGGGCCGAAGGGCCTGTTCCTGTGCTGTATTGTTCTTTGTTGTTCTTTGTTGTCCAGGCTCATTGGTCAGTATCAGATCAAGTACAACCTCTCCTCTTGTAAGCTTGTCCAAATGCTGTGTCAGGAACCCCTCCTGAACACAGCTAACGAACTCCTCCCCATCCAATCTCCTCCCCATCCAATCTCCTCACCCGAGGGATATTCCAATCTATCTTTGGGAAATTAAAGTCTCCCATCACAACAACTCTGCTATTACTGCATCTCTCCAGGATCTGTTTCCCTATCTGCTCCTCCACCTCCCTGTCACTATTGGGCGGCCTATAGAAAACTCCCAGCAAAGTGACCGGCCCCTTCCCACTCTGAACTTCCACCCACAGAGACTCTGTGGACAATCCCTCCACACCTTTCACCTTCTCTACAGCTGTGACACTATCCCTGATCAGCAGTGCCACTCCACCCCCTCTCTTGCCTCCCTCCCTGTCCTTCCTGAAACATCTGAATCCCGGCACCTGGAGGAACCAGTCCTGTCCCTGAGACATCCAAGTCTCCGTCATGGCCACCACATCACACTTCCAGGCATCGATCCACGCTCTGAGCTCATCCCCTTTATTCACTATGGAACATAGAACATAGAACAGTACAGCACAGAACAGGCCCTTCGGCCCACAATGTTGTGCCGAGCTTTATCAGAAACCAAGATCAAGCTATCCCACTCCCTATCATCCTGGTGTGCTCCATGTGCCTATCCAATAACCGCTTAAATGTTCCTAAAGTGTCTGACTCCACTATCACTGCAGGCAGTCCATTCCACACCCCAACCACTCTCTGCGTAAAGAACCTACCTCGGATATCCTTCCAATATCTCCCACCATGAATCCTATAATTATGCCCCCTTGTAATAGCTCCATCCACCCGACGAAATAGTCTTTACTCCTGGCATTAAAGTTAACACATCTCAATCCTTTGGTCTGAGCTCTCCCCTTCTCTATCCCCCGTCCATCCTCCCTCTTGCACTGCCTATAACCCTTCTCTGTTTGCGAACTAACTTCCTCGCTCCCAGTCACCTCGTCTCGATCCCCTCCCCCCAACCTATCTAGTTTAAACTCTCCCCAGTAGCCTGAGCCAACCTTCCCGCCAGGATGTTGGTCCCCCCGGGACCTCTATCAGGTCTCCCCTCAGCCTTCGTCTTTCCAGTGAAAACAATCCTGATTTATTCAACCTCTCCTCATAGCCAGCGGAGCTGACTTCTCTCTCAGTTAAGTTACTGTTATAAACACCATTCCTCTCACAATAACTGCTTCCCCCATCATCACGCCTTCGCTCACGCGCCATCTATCCTTCTGTCTTCCTCTTTTTCACTTTCACTCACTTTCACTTCCTCTCTCACTCTTATCCATTCACTTTCCCAGCCTCGCACCCTTTCAAGATTCAGCCCATCCCACAAGCCGTCCCTCTCTCTCGTGTTCATCTCTCTCCTTCCACATCTGGGCACGTTTCTGAACACTGTATCAGATGTGGGTCCAGTGTCATTTGGAGCCTGTGCATTGCTGGTCACAGTTAAATCTGTTATTTTACTGCTCTAAAAGGTGATGTGATTGTATCTGGTGCAGGGCCTGAATTTTCTGAGATGTCCCATTGTTTCTGAATATTTTCTCAGTTTGAGAAGCTGCAGTAGATTTCGGGATAAAAACAAATTTCTTTGCAGACTAAATAGTTCGAAATTATTGATCAACAGAATTTTGAAATTGATGCTAAACTCTAACCCACTGAAATCACATCACAGAATGTCCACAGTTAAAGATCACACAGAGAGACATGGTAACAATTGGGACTCAATTACTGAAATGTCACAGTCCAGTGACAGATATCACTGAAACTATCTGAGATCTGGAGGTGGGACTGATGGTGTTTGAGTGGACAGCATCTTTCTACTTGTTATTTGTTGATAAATGTGATCAACAGAATCCAGTGTTTGGAAAGAAGTCAATACTAAAAATAAATATTTTTCATCACTGAACTCAATGTCGTAATCTGTTTGTTCATATATTTAAAAAAAACTTCAAACCAGGTTTCTGCCACAATGTCCCTAAGGTGACTTTACAGTGTATAAATTAAAGGCTTTGGGAATATATAACGTCAGATGTTAAAGTCAGAGAGACTGCCAGCAGCTCGAAGGGACACATCACTTCACACTGAAGATGCTGGTTCCAGTTGGGATAGCTGAGAAAATAATCTACCCAATCATCGCCATTATTGGTGTTCCTGGTGAGTGACTCTAACCATTGAGGTTGTGTAAATCTGTGTGTGAACGGCTCTCTGATTCTAAACTCTGAGTGAAAATGCTCCAAGCTGATCTCGTGGTCACTGTTATAAAGACACCAGGTCAACGATGTAATTTACTTAAATCAAATGGCTTGAAATATCTCTGTGTTTTTAATCCTTTTCATCAACTGACAATGAGCCTCTGTATGTTATTCACGGGCTCACTGCTCAATGAAGTTAATGTATTGAGGTGTGAACTACTCAATCTTATCTATTGTAAGATTGGACCTCAGTGAAGGTGATCTCTCTGAAATAATGTTCAGTGGGAGTAAGAATATATTGGAAATTTGAGTGTGGGTCACTAACCAGAGTGGAATACCTGACACCAGTGAACAAGTATTGCAGGGTATATTTGTCAGTGTAAAATTGTACTGATTGTGGTTCTTTCACCTGAGTGGAAAATCTGATCGAAGTCTCCATTAATATCTGGCAACATCTGTCCAAGTAGAATTGTATTGTGTTTCGGAAAAGAATTGCAATGAAATAAGTTGTTTCATTTGGTGAGTGAGATGTCCATTCTGTGGAGCTGCCTCAGTCTTTTATCTTTGGAATATGTTGAAAACAGGAAGATTTTGGCTTTGTTTGGTGGTCAGTGGATGATGTGAAATTTCTCCATACCTCGGCTTTGTATTGAAAAGAAAGAGGTTTCAGCGATTTCCTGATATTTAAACAAACCAATTACAAACCGTGCAGTATTCAGTGATTGTCAAACATTTTGTGAATTGTTCACATTTCCATTGATCTATAAATGAACTCCAGTGGTTTTTTTTCTGTGTTGTTGTGGCTCTGTCTAAACTGTGTTGCTTCTGAAAGCGATTTGTGAATCTGATCACCTGAAGCCCTGAACTCCTCGAAAACATTCAGATACTTGATTTCTACAGAGTGATTGGGAAACATATTGTTCTGATCAGAATGAAGAACCTGACACTGAGCTGTGGTGAAATTAATTTCCAATTCCAATACCCAATTTGCAAGTTTATAATTTATTATTAACGTGTTATTGTATTTACATAGAACATAGAACATAGAACAGTACAGCACAGAACAGGCCCTTCGGCCCACGATGTTGTGCCGAGCTTTATCTGAAACCAAGATCAAGTTATCCCACTCCCTGTCATCCTGGTGTGCTCCAAGTGCCTATCCAATAACCGCTTAAATGTTTCTAAAGTGTCTGACTCCACTATCACTGCAGGCAGTCCATTCCACACCCCAACCACTCTCTGCGTAAAGAACCTACCTCTGATATCCTTCCTGTATCTCCCACCACGAACCCTATAGTTATGCCCCCTTGTAATAGCTCCATCCACCCGAGGAAATAGTCTTTGAACGTTCACTCTCTCTATCCCCTTCATCATTTTATAAACCTCTATTAAGTCTCCCCTCAGCCTCCTACGCTCCAGAGAGAACTGCCCTCG
The DNA here is from genome assembly GCF_964213995.1 of Mustelus asterias. Taxonomy (NCBI): domain Eukaryota; kingdom Metazoa; phylum Chordata; class Chondrichthyes; order Carcharhiniformes; family Triakidae; genus Mustelus; species Mustelus asterias. The sequence continues at coordinate 30,252 of NW_027591002.1, read as the reverse complement.
CTCCCTCAACCTTTCCTCATAATCCTACCCTCCAAACCAGGCAGCATCCTGCTAAATCTCCTCTGCACTCTTTCCAGCGCTTCCACATCCTTTTTATAGTGAGGTGACCAGAACTGCACACAATATTCCAAATGTGGTCTCACCAAGGTCTTGTGCAGTTGCAGCATAACCCCATGGCTCTTAAACTCCAACCCCCTGTTAATAAAAGCTAAAACACTATAGGCCTTCTTCACAGCTCTATCCACTTGAGTGGCAACCTTTAGAGATCCGTGGATATGAACCCCAAGATCTCTCTGTTCCTCCACAGTCTTCAGAACCCTACCTTTGACCCTGTAATCCACATTTAAATTAGTCCTACCAAAATGAATCACCTCACATTTATCAGGGTTAAACTCCATTTGCCATTTTTCAGCCCAGCTTTGCATCCTATCTATGTCTCTTTGCAGCCTACAACAGCCATCCACCTCATCCACTACTCCACCAATCTTGGTGTCATCAGCAAATTTACTGATCACCCTTCAGCCCCCTCCTGGGGGATAGATAGAGTGAACGTTCAAAGACTATTTCCTCGGGTGGATGGAGCAATTACAAGGGGGCATAACTATCGGGTTCGTGGTGGGAGATACAGGACGGATATCAGAGGTCGGTTCTTTACGCAGAGAGTGGTTGGGGTGTGGAATGGACTGCCTGCAGTGATCGTGGAGTCAGACACTTTAGAAATATTTAAGCGGTTATTGGATAGGCACATGGAGCACACCAGGATGATAGCGAGTGGGATAGTTTGATCTTGGTTTCAGATTAAGCTCGGCACAACATCGTGGGCTGAAGGGCCTGTTCTGTGCTGTACTGTTCTATGTTCTATGTTCTATGTCCTCTAAGTCATGAATAACTATGACAAAGAGCAGAGGACCAAGCACTGAACCCTGCGGCACTCCGCTAGCAACCTGCCTCCAATCCGAAAATTTTCCACCACCACCACCCTCTGTCTTCGATCAGACAGCCAGTTACCTATCCAGTTACCTAGCCAGTTACCAATTTAGGTGTATTCTTCCACTCTGCTCATTCTCATTCTCAGTTTGGATTGGTTGGTACATTTTGGAACTATAATTTTGCTTCCCTATTCCATATTGTTGATGTAAATTCATGAGGGAAAAGTCGTGCTTGACGAACATGTTGGATTTTTATGAAGATGTGACGAGGGCGGTTGATGGAGGAGAACCGGTGGATGCGGTGTTTTTGGATTTCCAAAAGGCGTTTGATAAGGTGCCCCATAAAAGGCTGCTGAAGAAGATTAGGGCACACGGAGTTGGGGGTAGTGTGTTAAAGTGGATTGGGGACTGGCTCTCCGACAGGAAGCAAAGAGTCGGAATAAATGGGTGTTTTTCCGGTTGGAGGAAGGTAACTAGTGGCGTGCCGCAGGGATCGGTACTCGGGCCGCAACTGTTTACCATTTATATAGATGATCTGGAGGAGGGGACGGAGTGTAGGGTAACGAAGTTTGCAGACGACACAAAGATAAGTGGAAAAGTGAATCGTGTGGAGGACGGAGAAGATCTGCAGAGAGATTTGGACAGGCTGAGTGAGTGGGCGAGGATATGGCAAATGGAGTATAACGTTGAGAAATGCGAGGTTATACACTTTGGAGGAAATAATAACAAATGGGATTACTATCTCAATGGAAACAAATTAAAACATGCTACCGTGCAAAGGGACCTGGGGGTCCTTGTGCATGAGACGCAAAAGCCCAGTCTGCAGGTACAACAGGTGATCAAGAAGGCAAATGGGATGTTGGCCTATATTGCGAGGGGGATAGAATATAAAAGCAGGGATGTCTTGATGCACCTCTACAGGGCATTGGTGAGGCCGCAGCTGGAATACTGTGTGCAGTATTGGTCCCCTTATATGAGGAAGGATATATTGGCACTGGAGGGAGTGCAGAGAAGGTTCACCAGGTTGATACCGGAGATGAGGGGTTTGGATTATGAGGAGAGGCTGAGGAGATTGGGTTTGTACTCGTTGGAGTTTAGAAGGATGAGGGGGGATCTTATGGAGACTTATAAGATAATGCGGGGGCTGGATAGGGTGGAGGCGGAGAGATTCTTTCCACTTAGTAAGGAAGTTAAAACTAGAGGACACAGCCTCAAAATAAAGGGGGGTCGGTTTAAGACAGAGTTGAGGAGGAACTTCTTCTCCCAGAGGGTGGTGAATCTCTGGAATTCTCTGCCCACTGAGGTGGTGGAGGCTACCTCGCTGAATATGTTTAAAGCGCGGATGGATGGATTCCTGATCGGTAAGGGAATTAAGGGTTATGGGGATCAGGCGGGTAAGTGGTACTGATCCACGTCAGATCAGCCATGATCTTATTGAATGGCGGGGCAGGCTCGAGGCGCTAGATGGCCTACTCCTGCTCCTATTTCTTATGTTCTTATGTTCTTATGTCCTTAAATGGTGAAGGACAGTGATCCCAGCGCTGATCCTCGTGGAAAACCACTTCCCACCTTCCAGCAGTCAGAGTAAATCCCTTTAACTCCCACTGCCTGTGTTGTGTCTTTGTAACCAGCTTCTAGTCATTCTGCTGCTGGTCCTCTGACTCCACTTGCTCTGAGTTTACTGAAGTCTGTTAACTTACTGAAGGTATCTAGAAACGCCATGTGTCGGACATCGACCAGATTATTCCTGATAATTGCTAAAATTATTCAATGAAATCTGTCAAGAATGATCTTAATTTTGGAACATGTGCTGAATGCTCTTTATCACAGCCTGTCTTACTTGATGTATTTTTTTTTACTCTTTTGAAGTTAGTTCATTTATTTTTTTATGTTGAGGTTGTGACTGGACAACTGCTCTTTGGATTTTTTTAAATTTAATTTCTGTTTAAACTCAAGAAAGAACATAAACCTGATAATTGTGAAAATTATTCAATGAAATCTGTCAAGATGATCTTAATTTAGTTCATTTATTTTTTTATGTTGAGGTTGTGACTGGACAACTGCTCTTTGGATTTTTTAAAATTTAATTTCTGTTTAAACACAAGAAAGAACATAAACCTTATATTGTTTTCCATTCCAGTGGGTAACTTCTGGTGATCAGCAGCTTCAGAAGGCAGACATGACAATTTTCTTTATTAGCTGATGTAGAGAAGATAGGAGCAGGGAGGTGATGATGGAGATGTATGAAACACTCATTTGTCTTCAGCTCGAGGACTATGAGGAGTTCTGGTGACCTCACTAGACGGAGGATGTGATTGCTCTGGAAGGAACACAAAGGAGATTCACCAGGATGTTGCCCGGGCAGCAGTGTTTCTGCAGTGAAGACAGGCTGGTTAGGCTGGGGTTGCTTTCCACAGAACAGTGAAGGCGGAGTGCGGACATCATTGAGGTGTTCAAAATTATGAGGGACAAAGACAGGATAGTTAAGAAGAAACTTCTTCCCCTGAGCAGAGGGGTCAATGTCCAAGGTGTGTAGACTAAGGTCATCAGCAGGAGGGTTAGAGGGTTTCTGAGGAAAATAAAATGTTCCTGTGTCATTTCAGAAATGCTGCTGGTCATCCTGCACAGCAAGATCCCACAATCACAATGCAATGTGGGAGCAGCCAGATAGAAAACACAATTGTAGGTGTGAATTGGTGAAAATCTAAAACACATCATCACAGATTCACCCTCAGTAACACAATCACTGTTTACAAATCCATCCTTTTGGGAGGAGCAAGGGATTCATTAAGGGAAGAAAAATAGAGTATGAAAGTAATCTACCGTGGAACATGACAACTGACTTCAACAAATATATATCGGTATGTAAAGAGACACAGATTGACAAACTAGGACCTTTGCAGTCAGAAATGGGAGATACTCTAACGGGGGACAAAGTAATAGCTGAGGAAATAAATTGAAGATTGCTTCGATCTTCAGAAAGGAAGACATGAATAATGTGCCAAAAGTTCTGAGAGGAACAAGTTTTAGAGAGAAGCTGAAGGAAATTTGAATTTGCAGAGAAATGCTTTTGGGGAAAATGATGGGATTGAAGGTGGATAAATCTCCAGGTCCTGATAACCTTCATCCCAGAGTACTTAAGGAAGTCTTCCTGGGAATAGCAGATCCAATGGTGGTTCTTTTCCAATTTTATTGGACTCTGGGCTGATTCCTACAGATTGGAGGTTAGCTAATGCAAGCCCGGTATTCAGACAGGACTGGAGAGAGAAAACAGTGAACTATAGACCAGTGAGCCTAACGTCGGTGCTGGGGAAGTTGCAAGAGTCAAATTTCAAGGATTTGACAACTCGGCATTTGGAAGGCAGTGCCATAATCAGACCAAGTCAGCATGGATTTACTGAAGGGAAATCATGATTGGAATATATTGGAATTGTTTGAGGGTGGAACCGGTAGAGTTGACCGAGGGGAACCAGTGGATGTGGTTTATTTAGTCTTCCAGAAGGGTTACTGAATGCATCATCTCCAAATTTGCAGATGGTACAAAGCAGGGTGGGAGGGTGAACTGTGAGGAGGGTGCAGAGAATATTCAGCGTGATTTGGACAGTCTGAGGGTGTGGTCATACGCATGGCAGATGCAGTTTAATGTGGATCACTGTGAGGATATCGACTCTGGGAGGAATATTAGGAAGACAAGTTATTATTGAATGGGTGTAAATTGAGGGAGGTGGATTCTCATCAAAACCTTGGTCTCCTCGTGCATCATTCACTGCACGGAACCAGGCAGGTACAGCAGGCAGGAATGGAGCTAAATGGTCTGTAAGCTTTCATAGCGACATGATTCCTATTGAGGGATAGGGATGATTTGCTGCAATTTATAAAGGATTGGTGAGGCCACACCTGGAGAGTTTTGTACAGTTTTGGTGTCCTGATCTGAGGAAGGATGTCCTTGCTATAGAGGAAGTACAGCGACGGTTTACCAGGCTGATTCCTGGGATGGCAGGTCTGTCATATGAGGAGAGATTAGATTGGTTAGGATTATATTCAGTAGAAATTTATAGAGTGAGAGGGGACCTCATAGAAACGTATTAATTCTAACAGAATGAGGCAGGGTTGATTCAGAAAGAATGTTACCAATGGTGGGGGAGTCGAGAACTCGGGGTCATAGTTTTAGAATTAGGGACAAACCTTTTGGAGCTGAGGTGGGGAGAAATTTATTCAGTCAGAGGGTGGTGAATGTGTGGGATTCACTACCACAGAATGTTGTTAAGACAATTGCATTCAGAATAGTGAGAGGGGATCTCATAGAAACTTATAAAATTCAAACAGGATTCGAACGGGTCGATTCAGAAAGAAAGTTACCAATGGTGGGGGAGTCCACAACTCGCTGTCTTCGTTTGATGAGAAGGGAAAACCTTTTTAGAACTGAGGGGAGGAGAAATTTCTTCAGTCAGAGGGTGGTGAATGTGTGGAATTCACAGGCATTCTGTGACTTCAAAAATAAATGAGATATAGCTCTCGGGGCTAAAGGGATAAAAGGATATGGGGTCAGGGTGAATCAAGATATTAAATTTGATGATCAGCCACAAAAAAATTGAATGGTGGCGCAGGCTCCTACTCACGCTTCTAGTTTATATGTTTCAATGACTGGGGAGCTCGGCTGGAATGATACAGTGGAGGACCCCCTAAACACGTCCTCTCTCCCCCCACCCACCCTCCCTCACCCCCCAACCCCCTCCCCCCGACACTTTATCTTCTCACCGCTCCCTTCCTCTCGGCCTTCTCTCTCTCTCTCTCTCTTACACCTTCCTCTTTTTCTCTCTCTCCCTCACTGATAACACAATCTAACAAGAACGTTGGGTGGGAGAGTTTGAAAACCGACAATTGCATCCTGAGTGGAATGAATTGACGCGGCTGCTGCAGTTTTATTTAATGATTGATCTCATAAAATTAAACACAGTAACTGTATGGAATGAAGTGAATGGAAAAGGCATCCTGAGGGCCCTGAGATTAGGCCTTGAATTGAGGCCTAGTCCCAGAGGATGCAATAAACCTTGGGGACAAAGAACAGAATTCTCCCCACCCCAGTGAAACAGAACTGTCCTTTCCAGCCCCAAAACATCCCACACACGGAGGGAAAGGGCGAGAGGGGAAAAGAGAATCACTGTTCCCCACCCTCTGTCCCATCCGCACACCCCTCATACACCCCACAACAATAAAACAACAGCAAATCACAAGGGGGTTTTGTTTTACATGAACTACAAGATGCAACATTGAAGCAAATGGTTGGAGAGAGAGAGGGAACGTTGTGGTGACAGAGGCCGAGATATTGAACCCCCTGCCCTACCCACTCCCTCATAAAAAATGATAAATCCTCCAAATCGCACCACCCTGTCTAAAAACACAAACAGGACACAGGGATTGAGCATAAGTCTTTACCAAGGCCAGGGGTTTGATTTTTAGCCCCTCCACCCTCCCAAATTTCCCTTTTAAGTTGTGTGGTTACAATTTGCAGTTCTGTCTATGCTGCAGGTCATTGATGCACAGCAGGATTCCATGCGCAGCAATGTTTCCACACCGCCCAGCCCAGTCGGCAAGTGGCTCAAACCTCAACTGGGAAGAAACTGTTCATTTCCTCAGGATACATTTCAAAACAGACTGTCTCAGGACTGGAGTGTTTGAACATCACGCTTTCTGGAAAGATGTGACAGGGACATCAGCAGTTACTGCTCTCAGGAAACCCTCTACCCCCGAATCCTGTGACATTTTCCCTCCACCCCAACTCCACAATGTTCAGCTATCTCTCCCCCTGTTTAACCTGATACTCCCGTTTCTCTCTCACTCCCACATTCTGTAACATCAGCCTTTCCTCAGCCTGTCCCCCAACTCTCTCACTCCCTCTCTCTCACAAGCCATACAATGGAGATACAGAGACACAGATAGAGAGACAGTGAAATGAGACAGAGGTTGATGCCCTTTTAACAAGCCACGCCAAATTCCCCAAAGAGGAACACCTTGCTTTGTGATGTGTGAAAGGTGTGTGGGAAGGTGTGAACTGTTCTTCATTAACATTTAGTGGTTAATCAACAGAAATATCTGACACTCAATTTAAGTGAACAATTAACAATTTATGTATTTAACCAGCAGGGAACTTTAGATAAAGAAGTAGCATTGTGATTAAAGTAAGATTCTACTGGAATGCAGTTCAAATAAACACAAGGACATTCATTAACATAAAAAAAAGAACATAATTTAGGAAAACCTTTGGCGTTCGTCTCTCTATTCCGCTGCTTGCGAGTTACTTCTGATTCAGATCGATAGATGGAGAGGTCTATTCAGTGATAATCAAAGCTGGAGAGAGCTGCTCTTTCCCTCTCTGGGCTTTGAGAGGTGGCAGCCCTTCAGTTGAACTGCAGGCAGGCAGTTGATCCCCTGTTTTTATACTGTGATGACCTATGAATATTCCTGCACCAGGAGTGATCTGATCTTGTCAACAGCAATAAATTAACATTTGATAGCTTCCTGATAGCTGAGTGCCTTCTTTGAACTGATAGGCTGAACTCAAAATTCAAAAACCTGCAAAGCCTGTTACCATGGCGATGCTGATGCTTGGCCTTTGCTGCAAATGTTGCAGTCTGTGTACTCTGTCTGTACCTGCATTTGAAGCCTCCAAGCATTGACACAAGTGCAGCTTGAAAGGGACACAAAACCAGCTTTTAAAGGGACCACACTTCACAAACTCAGCTTCCCAACACCAGACATAGAGCGAGAGTTCCGACAATCACCACCACAGCAAACTGTATTCAAATAGAACCCTGTGCATTTCATTTCACCCTCACATTTATCTCTCTGCTTCAGACACATTTTCTATTCCACAATTACACCCGCTTCTCGTTAAAGAACTTTCATTCCAGGCCATCAAGAATTATTTACAGTGATGAGATGAATTGTTAATCTGACCTCACTGCTGTTAATTTAGAGATTTCTGATGCAACTTGTGCACAGGAAGATCCAAAGCACAGAGGCAGTTTCAAAATTCAGTTCAGAGTTTATGATAATTGTTTTCTGTGTGTGTGTTTCTTGTTTTAATGTACAAACTGAGGCTGCAACATTGGTCGCACAGTAAGATCCCACAGGCAGCAATGTGATATTGGCTGAATGTCCCCTCAGTGCTCTGCAGAAAGTGATCATGAACTCCCTCGGTCCCATTGTTTAAGTTGAAGCTTTTTTTATATTCAAGGCCTTGGAGCCTTCTTTGCAGTCAGTGAGCGATTTTCAAAGAGGTTGCCATTGTTACAAGGCAGGCAAAAGGCCCAGGACAGTGCATGCACAGCAAGATCCCACAGCAGCTGCACTGTGCAACTAATCAAATGAGACACTGACATTCCCCTGCCTCCATCCTCACACCTGCTGTGAGCCCCTCCCCCAAAGCACCCAACAAAAATCCCCACACACCTTCCACTCTGTGTGTGTGCATTGTCCCAAGTCTGGAGAATTCCCTTCACTTCCCTGGAAAGACGAAACTCTCTCTTAACACTGAGACAACCTTTAAAGCAAGTTCTGCAGCAACATCGCACAAGGCGCAGTTCGCAGTGTGGAGTGTGTTTTACACCGTTTAATGGAATGTAACCCTGAAAAGTGTGAGCTGATACACTTTGGAAGGAGTAATTTGACAAGGAACTGTTTACCATTTATATAGATGATCTGGAGGAGGGGACGGTGTGTAGGGTAACGAAGTTTGCAGACGACACAAAGATAAGTGGAAAAGTGAATCGTGTGGAGGACGGAGAAGATCTGCAGAGAGATTTGGACAGGCTGAGTGAGTGGGCGAGGATATGGCAAATGGAGTATAACGTTGAGAAATGCGAGGTTATACACTTTGGAGGAAATAATAACAAATGGGATTACTATCTCAATGGAAACAAATTAAAACATGCTACCGTGCAAAGGGACCTGGGGGTCCTTGTGCATGAGACGCAAAAGCCCAGGCTGCAGGTACAACAGGTGATCAAGAAGGCAAATGGGATGTTGGCCTATATTGCGAGGGGGATGGAATATAAAAGCAGGGATGTCTTGATGCACCTGTACATGGCATTGGTGAGGCCGCAGCTGGAATACTGTGTGCAGTATTGGTCCCCTTATATGAGGAAGGATATATTGGCATTGGAGGGAGTGCAGAGAAGGTTCACCAGGTTGATACCGGAGATGAGGGGTTTGGATTATGAGGAGAGGCTGAGGAGATTGGGTTTGTACTCGTTGGAGTTTAGAAGGATGAGGGGGGATCTTATGGAGACTTATAAGATAATGCGGGGGCTGGATAGGGTGGAGGCGGAGAGATTCTTTCCACTTAGTAAGGAAGTTAAAACTAGAGGACACAGCCTCAAAATAAAGGGGGGTCGGTTTAAGACAGAGTTGAGGAGGAACTTCTTCTCCCAGAGGGTGGTGAATCTCTGGAATTCTCTGCCCACTGAGGTGGTGGAGGCTACCTCGCTGAATATGTTTAAAGCGCGGATGGATGGATTCCTGATCGGTAAGGGAATTAAGGGTTATGGGGATCAGGCGGGTAAGTGGTACTGATCCACGTCAGATCAGCCATGATCTTATTGAATGGCGGGGCAGGCTCGAGGGGCTAAATGGCCTACTCCTGCTCCTATTTCTTATGTTCTTATGTTCTTAAGTACTCAATGAATGTTCGGACTATCGGAAGATCTATGGTAGAATGTGACATTGGCTTATTTGACCACAGATCTTTGAAAGCAGAAGGGCATGTTAGTAGGGAGGTGAAAATGGCATATGGGACACTTGCCTTTATCAATCGAGGCATAGATGACAAAAGCAGGGAAGTAATGTTGGGATTGTCTCGATCTTTGGTGAGGCCCCAGCTGGAGTACTGTGTGCAGTTCTGATCGCCACATTATAGGAAGGATGTGTTTGCGCTGGATGGGGGTACAGAGGAGATTCACCAAGATGCTGCCTTGGATGGAAGATCAACGTTATGAAAAGATGTTGCGTGGGCTTGGGTTATTAACGTTTTAGCTGAGAAGACTGAGGGGCGACCTGATCGACGTAGACAAGATTATGAGGGCCATGGACAAAGTGGATACGGAGCAACTTTTCCCCATATCTGAAGGGTCACTCACGAGGGGAGAGAGGTTCACGGTGGGGGTAAGGAGGTTGGCGGGGGGGGGTGAGAAAATATTTTTCTCCCTCGAGGTTGGTGAGGGTCTGGAATGCGCTGCCTGGGAGGGTGGTGGAGGTGGGTTGCCTCACATCCTTTAAAAGGTATCTGGATGAGCACTTGGCACAACATAACATTCAGGGCTCTGGGCCAAGTGCTGACAGATGGGGTTAGGTGGGATTTCAGGTATTTCTAATGTGACAGTGCAGACTCGATGGGCCGAAGGGCCTCTTCTGCTCTGTATGATTCTATTATTCTATCACCTCTCATTCTTGGTTCTCCTCATTCTCTCTCACTCTTTCCTTCCCTCCATTTCTTCCAATCAGACAGAAACATTGAAATGGAGAGAGAGAGAGTTCCACAGAGAGAATCTTCTAAACCTGAATTAAAATGCCAGCCCTGCTCCATCCTGCCCACCCCCTGTCCCCTCTCAGTCTCTAGAAGCCGCTTAACTCCCTCTTTCAGTTTGGGAAGCGGCTGCTGATTCCTTCAGGACACCTTTTAAATCCTCCCAGACTATCTGACAGGGTTTGAGTGGAGCTGCAGCTGGTAACCACACACTGGAGACTCTCACATCCTGTCTCTCTTTCTCAAATGCTGTCCCTCCATCACCACCTCTGCTTTGACCTTCCACTCCCCTCGGGCCTCCCTCTGTCTCTGCTCCACTCCCTCCTTCTCTTTTCTCCTCCTGCCACTATCTCTCTCTCTCTTTGTAAAGATGGATGTTCTTATCGAGGGCCAGGTCTTTGCAACCACACCCACCACCTCTTACTCCATCCCTCCTTCTAACTTCCTATTTCTGTCCATATCTCTGCTTCTTTCCCTCTCTTTCATGTGCACTGTGTTGAAAGGAGCGATGCAATATTTCTGAGCCACACTGCCAATAACCACAAACCATATTGCTGTGAGGGGGTGGGAAGAACCACCTTATCTGGGGGTCTCCAGTTAGGAGTCAGTGCCCAGCTTCCTGTCTCTGGAGAATAGCCTCCGTCAGAGCCCTGAGATTCCTTATTTACACAAATCAATCAAAAGATCGATTAATTTATTCATAAATAACTACTGGGAGGCTCATTTTACAAAGTCTACCAAAGGAATGGACACAGCTTGTCCCCAGTTTAAAGAGGGGAGTTTATCTCTTTCTGTCACTGAGGGGATATGTATCCAAACTCAGAATTCACATGGAGCTGGGTGGAGGATTACACCAAGCGCGAGTTTGGGGGAATGACATGTCTCCCCCCACCCCCACTTTGTCCTCTCAGGATATGGTCACAGTGCCGCCCATGGGATCATGCTGTGCTTAAAATCCCCACAAAGAAAGCTGGAAAGGGAGAGGGAGAGATTCTGGAGGGAGGTGAACAGGAATGGGGAGAAAGCGAGATGGGGAGAGCAATACTGGGGTGAGATAGAGAGATATGGGGAGAAACAGGAGGAGAGAGAGAACAACTGGAGAGCGATAGGGAGATATGGGGTAAAGTTATAATGTGAATGAAGAATGGAAACGCACTGGATAAGAGAGAAATCCAGATAGAGGGAATAATGGTCGGAGAGAAGAGATTAGGAAGAGATAGATAGGGAAGCAAAGGAGCAGGCAAAGAGAGAGGGAGAGAAGACAAGAAAAAAGAGACGGACAGAGGATATAATCTGTAAATTAGAAGCAGAAAAGCAGCGGGGGAGAGTCAGAATGGGGAGGAAATCTGGAGAGGGGAAGTTGAATAGAAAAATCCTGAATTGACTTCCAACTCCACCAGCTGTCCAGTCCAGAGAGGTGTTCAATCCGGGGTGGGCTCTGATAATTGGGTGCAGGAAGGGATTGCAGATTCTATCTCTGTCCACTTTGGGTCTCATTGGAAAACCCGTCCAGTCTGAATTAATCCTGGAAAACACATCAGATGAGAAATGCAATCTGTGTGAAATATTTGAGTGATGAGAATTTTCAGATTTGCTCCATCAAAGTGAGAGATGTGTAATTCACAGCTTCCTGTCCCCCAGTCCCTACTTAACCAGCGGGGTTACATTGGCTACTTTCCAATCTGCAATGTTAATCTCTAACACAACTCCTCCAACAACACCGCCACCCCGGGAACCCCATTGGATTGATGCTGAAATCCTCTCCTTACTGTGGCTTCACACATGGGGAATGTTCACTCACTCATTTCCCGCCTCTTGTCCCTTTTTCACTGACAGTTAATTTAGTGGGAATTGTGATCCTGAGTCGGGGAAAGTGTGGCCTCTCCACCTGCACCACTCGCTACCTGGTCGCCATGGCAGCGGCGGATCTGCTCTTCATCATCTTTAACCCCATTCTCAGCAGGATAAATGTTTATTATTTCCCGCTGAGTTTCCTGTCCCTCACCTCTGTGTGTCGTGTTCTCTCTGTCCTGCTGACTGCAGCCAGAGACTGTTCAGTCTGGTTCACCGTCACTTTCTCCTTTGATCGATTTGTGGCCATTCGCTGCCAGAAACTGAAAACTAAATATTGCACCGGGAAAACTGCGGCTGTGGTTCTGGCAACAACCGGCCTCCTGCTCTCTGTGAGAAACATCCCCCTGTACTTTACACAGGAACCTGTGGGGATAATGGACAATGTCCAGTGGGGCTGTGTGACAAAGACAAGCTATCACACTGATCCTGGCTGGGTTGGATTTTCCTGGTTTGGGCAGGTTTTAACCCCATTGCTCCCATTCGGTTTAATCCTGGTGATTAACGCTCTGACAGTCAGACACATTTTGGTGACCAGTCGAGTCCGGAAGGGACTGAGGGCTCAGAGTCAGGGAGAGAATCGCAGAGACCCCGAGATGGAGAGCAGAAGGAAGTCAATGATTTTACTCTTCAGCATTTCCGGGGCTTTCATTCTCCTCTGGGCCGTGTCTGTTATATTTTTTATCTATTCGAAAGTGAAAGGATTTATTTACATCACTCTTCCTGAATTCACATTTCAACAAGTCGGATGGATGCTGCAGGATGTAAATTGCTGCACAAACACATTTATTTACGCGGTGACTCAATCCAAGTTCAGGGAGCAGATCAGGATCGCGGTGAAATATCCGCTCACATCAATTATTCAATTAATGAAGAAACAAAACTGACTGACAGCCAATCACAGAGCGGGATCACTAAATCACCGCCTCAGCCAATCACAGAGAGGGATCATTAAATCACCGCCTCAGCCAATCACAGAGAGGGATCATTAAATCACCGCCTCAGCCAATCACAGAGCGGGATCACTAAATCACCGCCTCAGCCAATCACAGAGAGGGATCATGAAATCACCGCCTCAGCCAATCACAGAGCGAGATCACTAAATCACCGCCTCAGCCAATCAGAGACTGGATTGCTAACTGACTGCCTCAGCCAATCAGAGCCTAGATCGACTACTGCACGAATCAGCCAATCAGAATTGCCGCTCACTTCCTGACAGCCAAGTCCACCAATGACTGGTCTCCGCACTTTGACTGACAGCGGATGAGCCAATCAGAGGCTGAGCTTTCTGACTGACAGCCGTGTCAGCCAATCAGAACACCAGCAGCTAACGGCCCCGCCCCCAGAGCAAATCCGGGAGTGACAAACACTTCAACCAATCAGGAAGCTGGTGTCAGTGTGTGAGGGTCAGTGTCCATGTGTGTGTCACTGTGTGTGTGTCACTGTGTGTATCACTGTGTGTGTGTGTGAGTCAGTGTGTGTCACTGTGTGTGAGTGTGTGTGGGTCAGTGTCCATGTGTGTGTCACTGTGTGTCACTGTGTGTCACTGTGTGTGTGTGTTAGTGTGTGTGTGTCAGTGTGTATCACTGTGTGTGTGTGTGTGAGTCAGTGTGTGTCACTGTGTGTGTCAGTGTGTATCACTGTGTGTGTGTGTGAGTCAGTGTGTGTCACTGTGTGTATGTCAGTGTGTGCCACTGTGTGTGTGTCTCACTGTGTGTGTGTCAGTGTGTGTCACTGTGGTGTGTCAGTGTGTCTCACTGTGTGTGTGCGTGTCAGTGTGTGCCACTGTGTGTGTGTCTCACTGTGTGTGTGTGTCAGTGTGTGTCACTGTGTGTGTGTCAGTGTGTCTCACTGTGTGTGCGTGTCAGTGTGTGCCACTGTGTGTGTGTCTCACTGTGTGTGTGTGTCAGTGTGTATCACTGTGTGTGCGTGTATCAGTGTGTGTCACTGTGTGTGTGTCAGTGTGTCTCACTGTGTGTGTGCGTGTCAGTGTGTGTCACTGTGTGTGTGAGTGTGTGTCAGTGTGTATCACTGTGTGTGTATCAGTGTGTCTCACTGTGTGTGTGTGTGTGTGTGTGTGGGTCAGTGTGTATCACTGTGTGTGTGGGTCAGTGTGTGTCACTGTGTGTGTGTGTCAGTGTGTCTCACTGTGTGTGTGCATGTCAGTGTGTGTCACTGTTTGTGTGTGTGTCAGTGTGTATCACTGTGTGTTTTGTCAGTGTGTGTGTGTATCAGTGTGTGTGAGGGTCAGTGTCGATGTGTGTGTCAGTGTGTGTCACTGTGTGTGTGAGTGTGTGTGTCAGTGTGCATCACTGTGTGTGTGTGTGGGTCAGTGTGTATCACTGTGTGTGTGTGGGTCAGTGTGTGTCACTGTGTGTCTGTGTGTATCACTGTGTGTGTGTGTGTCAGTGTGTGTCACTGTGTGTGTGAGTGTGTGTGTCAGTGTGCATCACTGTGTGTGTGTGTGGGTCAGTGTGTATCACTGTGTGTGTGTGGGTCAGTGTGTGTCACTGTGTGTCTGTGTGTATCACTGTGTGTGTGTGTGTCAGTGTGTATCACTGTGTGTGTGTGTGTCAGTGTGTATCACTGTGTGTGTGAGTGCGTGTGTCAGTGTGCATCACTGTGTGTGTGTATGGTTCAGTGTGTATCACTGAGTGTGTGTGGGTCAGTGTGTAACATTGTGTGTCAGTGTGTATCACTGTGTGTGTGTCAGTGTGTCTCACTGTTTGTGTGCGTGTCAGTGTGTGTCACTGTGTGTGTGTCATTGTGTATCACTGTGTGTGTGTGTCAGTGTGTCTCACTGTGTGCGTGTATCAGTGTGTGTCACTGTGTGTGTGTGTGAGTGTGTGTCAGTGTGTCTCACTGTGTGTGTATCAGTGTGTGTCACTGTGTGTGTGTCAGTGTGTCTCACTGTGTGCGTGTATCAGTGTGTGTCACTGTGTGTGTGTCAGTGTGTATCACTGTGTGTGTGTATCAGTGTGTGTCACTGTGTGTGTGTGTCAGTGTGTCTCACTGTGTGTGTGCGTGTCAGTGTGTCTCACTGTGTGTGTGTATTAGTGTGTGTCACTGTGTGTGTGTGTCAGTGTGTATCACTGTGTGTGTGTGTCAGTGTGTCTCACTGTGTGTGTGTGTCAGTGTGTCTCACTGTGTGTGTGCATGTCAGTGTGTGTCACTGTGTGTGTGTATCAGTGTGTCTCACTGTGTGTGTGTGTCAGTGTGTATCACTGTGTGTGTGTGTCAGTGTGTCTCACTGTGTGTGTGTGTCAGTGTGTATCAGTGTGTGTGTGTGTGTATCAGTGTGTGTCACTGTGTGTGTGTGTCAGTGTGTATCACTGTGTGTGTGTGTCAGTGTGTCTCACTGTGTGTGTGTGTCAGTGTGTCTCACTGTGTGCGTGTATCAGTGTGTGTCACTGTGTGTGTGTCAGTGTGTATCACTGTGTGTGTGTGTCAGTGTGTCTCACTTTGTGCGTGTATCAGTGTGTGTCACTGTGTGTGTGTCAGTGTGTATCACTGTGTGCGTGTATCAGTGTGTGTCACTGTGTGTGTGTCAGTGTGTATCACTGTGTGTGTGTATCAGTGTGTGTCACTGTGTGTGTGTCAGTGTGTCTCACTGTGTGTGTGCGTGTCAGTGTGTCTCACTGTGTGTGTGTATTAGTCTGTGTCACTGTGTGTGTGTGTCAGTGTGTATCACTGTGTGTGTGTCAGTGTGTCTCACTGTGTGTGTGTGTCAGTGTGTCTCACTGTGTGTGTGCATGTCAGTGTGTGTCACTGTGTGTGTGTATCAGTGTGTCTCACTGTGTGTGTGTCAGTGTGTATCACTGTGTGTGCGTGTCAGTGTGTCTCACTGTGTGTGTGTGTCAGTGTGTATCACTGTGTGTGTGTGTCAGTGTGTATCACTGTGTGTGTGTATCAGTGTGTCTCACTGTGTGTGTGTGTCAGTGTGTATCACTGTGTGTGTGTGTCAGTGTGTCTCACTGTGTGTGTGTGTCAGTGTGTATCACTGTGTGTGTGTATCAGTGTGTCTCACTGTGTGTGTGTGTCAGTGTGTATCACTGTGTGTGTGTGTCAGTGTGTCTCACTGTGTGTGTGCATGTCAGTGTGTGTCACTGTGTGTGTGAGTGTGTGTCAGTGTGTATCACTGTGTGTTTTTGTCAGTGTGTGTGTGTGTCAGTGTGTGTCACTGTGTGTGTGTGTGTATCAGTGTGTGTGAGGGTCAGTGTCGATGTGTGTGTCAGTGTGTGTCACTGTGTGTGTGAGTGTGTGTGTCAGTGTGCATCACTGTGTGTGTGTGTGGGTCAGTGTGTATCACTGTGTGTGGGTCAGTGTGTGTCACTGTGTGTCTGTGTGTATCACTGTGTGTGTGTGTGTGTCAGTGTGTATCACTGTGTGTGTGTCACTGAGTGTGTGTGTGTCAGTGTGTATCACTGTGTGTGTGTGTCAGTGTGTATCACTGTGTGTGTGAGTGTGTGTGTCAGTGTGCATCACTGTGTGTGTATGGTTCAGTGTGTATCACTGAGTGTGTGTGGGTCAGTGTGTGTCACTGTGTGTGTCAGTGTGTATCACTGTGTGTGTGTGTCAGTGTGTATCACTGTGTGTGTGTGTCAGTGTGTCTCACTGTGTGTGTGCATGTCAGTGTGTGTCACTGTGTGTGAGTGTGTGTCAGTGTGTATCACTGTGTGTTTTTGTCAGTGTGTGTGTGTGTCAGTGTGTGTCACTGTGTGTGTGTGTGTATCAGTGTGTGTGAGGGTCAGTGTCGATGTGTGTGTCAGTGTGTGTCACTGTGTGTGTGAGTGTGTGTGTGTGTGGGTCAGTGTGTATCACTGTGTGTGGGTCAGTGTGTGTCACTGTGTGTCTGTGTGTATCACTGTGTGTGTGTGTGTCAGTGTGTATCACTGTGTGTGTGTCACTGAGTGTGTGTGTGTCAGTGTGTATCACTGTGTGTGTGTGTCAGTGTGTATCACTGTGTGTGTGAGTGTGTGTGTCAGTGTGCATCACTGTGTGTGTATGGTTCAGTGTGTATCACTGAGTGTGTGTGGGTCAGTGTGTGTCACTGTGTGTGTCAGTGTGTATCACTGTGTGTGTGTGTCAGTGTGTATCACTGTGTGTGTGTGTGTGGGTCAGTGTGTATCACTGTGTGTGTGTGTGTCAGTGTGTATCACTTCGTGTGTGAGGGACAGTGTCACTGTGTGTGTGTGTGTGTGTGTCAGTGTGTATCACTGTGTGTGTGTCAGTGTGTGTCACTGTGTGTGTGTGACAGTGTGTATCACTGTGTGTGTGTGTGTGTCAGTGCGTATCACTGTGTGTGTCAGTGTGTATCACTGTGTGTGTGTGTCAGTGTGTATCACTGTGTGTGTGTCAGTGTGTATCACTGTGTGTGTGTGTGTGTGTGTCAATGTGTATCACTGTGTGTGTCAGTGTGTATCACTGTGTGTGTATGTGTCAATGTGTATCACTGTGTGTGTGTCAATGTGTATCACTGTGTGTGTGTCAATGTGTATCACTGTGTGTGCCTGTGTGTGTGTGTGCCAGTGCGTATCAATGTGTGTGACAGTGTGTATCACTGTGTATGTGTGTCAGTGTGTATCACTGTGTGTGTGTGTGTGGGTCAGTGTGTATCACTGTGTGTGTGTGTGTCAGTGTGTATCACTGTGTGTGTGTGTGTCAGTGTGTATCACTGCGTGTGTGAGGGACTGTGTCACTGTGTGTGTGTGTCAGTGTGTGTCACTGTGTGTGTGTGTGTGTCAGTGTGTATCGCTGTGTGTGTGTGTGTCAGTGTGTATCGCTGTGTGTGTGTGTGTGTGTCAGTGTGTATCACCCTGTGCGTGGGTCAGTGTGTTTCACTGTGTGTGTGTCAGTGTGTATCACTGTGTGTGTGCGTGTGTATGTGGGTTAGTGTGTGTCACTGTGTGTGTATCAGTGTGTATCACTGTGTGTGTGTCAGTGTGTATCACTGTGTGTGTGTGTGTGTGTGCCAGTGCGTATCACTGTGCGTGTCAGTGTGTATCACTGTGTGTGTGTGTCAGTGTGTATCACTGTGTGTGTGTGGGGGTCAGTGTGTATCACTGTGTGTGTGTGTGTGTCAGTGTGTATCACTGCGTGTGTGAGGGACAGTGTCACTGTGTGTGTGTGTGTGTGTGTGTGTGTCAGTGTGTATCACTGTGTGTGTGTCAGTGTGTGTCACTGTGTGTGTGTGTCAGTGTATATCACTGTGTGTGTGTGTCAGTGTGTGTGTGCCTGTGTAACAGGCTGGAGAAGTGGCTGAATGGGGCCTCCTCCTGTTCCTGTGTAACAGACTGGAGAAGGGGCTGAATAGCCTCCTCCTGTTCCTGTGCAACAGACTGGGGAAGGGGCTGAATAGCCTCCTCCTGTTCCTGTATAACAGGCTGGAGAAGAGGCTGAATGGCCTCCTCCTGTTCCTCTGTAACAGGCTGGAGAAGGGGCTGAATGGCCTCCTCCTGTTCCTGTGAAACAGTTTGGAGAAGGGGCTGAATGGCCTCCTCCTGTTCCTGTGTAACAGGCTGGAGAAGGGGCTGAATGGCCTCCTCCTGTTCCTGTGTAACAGGCTGGAGAAGGGGCTGAATGGCCTCCTCCTGTTCCTGTGTAACAGGTTGAAAAAGGGGCTGAATAGCCTCCTCCTGTTCCTGTGTAACAGGCTGGAGAAGGGGCTGAATGGGGCCTCCTCCTGTTCCTGTGTAACAGGCTGGAGAAGGGGCTGAATAGCCTCCTCCTGTTCCTGTGCAACAGGCTGGAGAAGGGGCTGAATGGGGCCTCCTCCTGTTCCTGTGTAACAGACTGGAGAAGGGGCTGAATAGCCTCCTCCTGTTCCTGTGTAACAGGCTGGAGAAGGGGCTGAATGGGGCCTCCTCCTGTTCCTGTGTAACAGGCTGGAGAAGGGGCTGAATGGCCTCCTCCTGTTCCTGTGTAACAGGCTGGAGAAGGGGCTGAATGGCCTCCTCCTGTTCCTGTGTAACAGGCTGGAGAAGGGGCTGAATGGCCTCCTCCTGTTCCTGCGTAACAGGCTGGAGAAGGGGATGAACATCGAACATTACAGCGCAGTACAGGCCCTTCAGCCCTCGATGTTGCGCCGACCAGTGAAACCAATCTAAAGCCCCTCTAGTCTACACTATTCCAATATCATCTATATGTTTATCCAATAAACATTTGAATGGTCTTAATGTTGACGAGTCCACCACTGCTGCAGGCAGGGCATTCCACGCCCTTACAACTCTCTGAGTAAAGAACCTACCTCTAACATCTGTCCTATATCTCTCACCCCTCAATTTAAGCTATGTCCCCTCGTGTTTGCCATCACCATCCAAGGAAAAAGGCTCTCACTATCCACCCTATCTAATCCTCTGATCATCTTGTATACCTGTATTAAGTCACCTCTTAACCTTCTTCTCTCTGACGAAAACAGCCTCAAGTCCCTCAGCCTTTCCTCATAAGACCTTCCCACCATACCAGGCAACATCCTAGTAAATCTCCTCTGCACCCTTTCCAACGCTTCCACATCTTTCTTATAATGCTGGGGGAGAGGGGTTTCTGAATGACAGTGTGAGGGAGCTGGATTAACATCAGTACAGATACAGTCAGGAACACAGGGTGCTGGGGGAGAGGGGTTACTGAGTGACAGTGTGTGGGAGCTGGATTAACATCAGTACAGATACAGTCAGTAACACAGGGTGCTGGGGGGAGAGGGGTTACTGAGTGACAGTGTGAGGGAGCTGGAATAATATCAGGAGAGACACAGTCAGTAACACAGGGTGCTGGGGGAGAGGGGTTACTGAGAGACAGTGTGAGGGAACTGGATTAACATGAGAACATAGAACAGTACAGCACAGAACAGGCCCTTCGGCCCACGATGTTTTGCCGAGCTTTATCTGAAACCAAGATCAAGCTATCCCACTCGCTATCATCCTGGTGTGATCCAGTGCCTATCCAATAACCGCTTAAATATTCCTAAAGTGTCTGACTCCACTATCACTGCAGGCAGTCCATTCCACATCTCAACCACTCTCTGCATAAAGAACCTACCTCTGATATCCTTCCTGTATCTCCCACCACGAACCCTATAGTTATGCCCCCTTGTAATAGCTCCATCCACCTGAGGAAATACTCTTTGAACGTTCACTCTATCTATCCCCTTCATCATTTTATAAACCTCGATTAAGTCTCCCCTCAGCCTCCTCCGCTCCAGAGAGAACAGCCCTAGCTCCCTCAACCTTTCCTCATAAGACCGACCCTCCAAACCAGGCAGCATCCTGGTAAATCTCCTCTGCACTCTTTCCAGCGCTTCCACATCCTTCTTATAGTGAGGTGACCAGAACTGCACACAATATTCCAAATGCGGTCTCACCAAGGTCCTGTACAGTTGCAGCATAACCCCACGGCTCTTAAACTCCAACCCCCTGTTAATAAAAGCTAACACACTATAGGCCTTCTTCACAGCTCTATCCACTTGAGTGGCAACCTTTAGAGATCTGTGGATATGAACCCCAAGATCTCTCTGTTCCTCCACAGTCTTCAGAACCCTACCTTTGACCCTGTAATCCACATTTAAATTTGTCCTACCAAAATGAATCACCTCACATTTATCAGGGTTAAACTCCATTTGCCATTTTTCAGCCCAGCTTTGGATCCTATCTATGTCTCTTTGCAGCCTACAACAGCCCTCCACCTCATCCACTACTCCACCAATCTTGGTGTCATCAGCAAATTTACTGATCCACCCTTCAGCCCCCTCCTCTCGGTCATTAATAAAAATCACAAAGAGCAAAGGACCAAGCACTGATCCCTGCGGCACTCCGCGAGCAACCTGCCTCCAATCCGAAAATTTTCCATCCACCACCACCCTTTGTCTTCAATCAGACAGCCAGTTACCTATCCAATCGGCCAACTTTCCCTCTATCCAACACCTCCTCACTTTCATCATAAACCGACCATGGGGGACCTTATCAAACGCCTTACTAAAATCCATGTATATGACATCAACTGCCCTACCTTCATCAACACACTTAGTTACCTCCTCAAAAAATTCTATCAAATTTGTGAGGCACGACTTGCCCTTCACGAATCCGTGCTGACTATCCCGGATTAATCCGCATCTTTCTAAATGGTCGTAAATCCCATCTCTAAGGACATTTTCCATCAATTTACCAACCACCGAAGTAAGACTAACCGGTCTATAATTACCAGGGTCATTTCTATTCCCTTTCTTAAACAGAGGAACAACATTCGCCATTCTCCAGTCCTCTGGCACCATCCCCGTGGACAGCGAGGACCCAAAGATCAAAGCCAAAGGCTCTGCAATCTCATCCCTTGCCTCCCAAAGAATCCTAGGATACATTTCATCAGGCCCAGGGGACTTATCGACCTTCAGTTTATTCAAAACTGCCAGGACATCCTCCCTCCGAACATCTATTTCCTCCAGCCTATGAGCCTGTAACACCTTCTCTTCCTCAAAAACATGGCCCCTCTCCTTGGTGAACACTGAAGAAAAGTATTCATTCATCACCTCGCCTATCTCTACTGACACCATACACAAGTTCCCACTACTGTCCTTGACCGGCCCTAACCTCACCCTGGTCATTCTTTTATTCCTCACATAAGAGTAAAAAGCCTTGGGGTTTTCCTTGATCCGAGCCGCCAAGGACTTCTCGTGTCCCCTCCTAGCTCTCCTAAGCCCCTTTTTCAGCTCATTCCTTGCTAACTTGTAACCCTCAATCGAGCCATCTGAACCTTGTTTCCTCATCCCTACATAAGCTTCCCTCTTCCTTTTCACAAGACATTCCACCTCTTTTGTGAACCACGGTTCCCTCACTCGGCCATTTCCTCCCTGCCTGACAGCGACATACCTATCAAGGACACCCAGTATTTGTTCCTTGAAAAAGTTCCACTTTTCATGAGTTCCTTTCTCTGACAGTTTCTGTTCCCAACTTATGCCCCCTAATTATTCCCTAATCGCATCATAATTACCTCTCCCCCAATTGTAAACCTTGCTCTGCCGTACGGCCCTATCCCTCTCCATTGCAATAACAAAAGACACCGAATTGTGGTCATTATCTCCAAAGTGCTCTCCCACAACCAAATCTAACACTTGGCCCGGTTCATTTCCCAGTACAAAATCCAATGTGGCCTCACCTCTTGTCGGCCTATCCACATATTGTGTCAGGAAACCCTCCTGCACACACTGCACAAAAACTGCCCCATCCGAACTATTTGACCTACAAAGGTTCCAATCAATATTTGGAAAGTTAAAGTCCCCCATGACAACTACCCTGTGACCCCCACACCTATCCATAATCTGCTTAGCAATTTCTTCCGCCACATCTCTATTACTATTTGGGGGCCTATAGTAAACTCCTAACAATGTGACCGCTCCTTTCCCATTTCTAACCTCAGCCCATATTACCTCAGTGTGCAGATCCCCCTCGAAGTGCCTTTCCGCAGCCCTTAAACTATTAGTACAGATACAGTAGTAACACAGGGTGCTGGGGGAGAGAGGTTACTGAGTGACAGTGTGAGGGAGCTGGATTAACATCAGGAGTGATACAGTCAGTAACACAGTGTGCTGGGGGAGAGAGGTTACTGAGTGAGAGTGTGAGGGAGCTGGATTAACATCAGTACAGATACAGTCAGTAACACAGTGTGCTGGGGGAGAGGGGTTACAGAGTGACAGTCTGAGGGAGCTGGATTAACATCAGTACAGATACAGTCAGTAACATAGGGTGCTGGGGGGAGAGGGGTTACTGAGTGACTGTGTGAGGGAGCTGGATTAATATCAGTACAGATGCAGTCAGTTACACAGGGTGCTGCGGGGAGAGGGGTTACTGAGTGACAGAGTGAGGGAGCTGGATTAACATCAGTAGAGATACAGTCAGTAACACAGGGTGCTGGGGGAGAGGGGTTACTGAGTGACAGTGTGAGGGAGCTGGATTAACATCAGTACAGATACAGTCAGTAACACAGGGTGCTGGGGGAGAGGGGTTACTGAGTGACAGTGTGAGGGAGCTGGATTTACATCAGTACAGATAAAGTCAGTAACACAGTGTGCTGGGGGAGAGAGGTTACTGAATGAGAGTGTGAGGGAGCTGGATTTACATCAGTACAGATACAGTCAGTAACACAGTGTGCTGGGGGAGAGGGGTTACTGAGTGACAGTGTGAGGGAGCTGGATTAACATCAGTACAGATACAGTCAGTAACACAGGGTGCTGGGGGAGAGGGGTTACTGAATGAGAGTGTGAGGGAGCTGGATTAACATCAGTACAGATACAGTCAGTAACACAGGGTGCTGGGGGAGAGGGGTTACTGAGTGACAGTGTGAGGGAGCTGGATTAACATCAGTACAGATACAGTCAGTAACACAGGGTGCTGGGGGAGAGGGGTTACTGAGTGACTGTGTGAGGGAGCTGGATTAACATCAGTACAGATACAGTCAGTAACACAGGGTGCTGGGGGAGAGGGGTTACTGAGTGACAGTGTGAGGGAGCTGGATTAACGTCAGTACAGATACAGTCAGTAACACAGGGTGCTGGGGGAGAGGGGTTACTGAGTGACAGTGTGAGGGAGCTGGATTAACATCAGTAGAGATACAGTCAGTAACACAGGGTGCTGGGGGAGAGGCGTTACTGAGTGACAGTTTGAGGGAGCTGGATTAACATCAGTAGAGATACAGTCAGTAACACAGGGTGCTGGGGGAGAGGGGTTACTGAGTGACAGTGTGAGGGAGCTGGATTAACATCAGTACAGATACAGTCAGTAACACAGGGTGCTGGGGGAGAGTGGTTACTTAGTGACAGTGTGAGGGAGCTGGATTAACATCAGTACAGATACAGTCAGTAACACAGGGTGCTGGGGGAGAGGGGTCACTGAGTGACAGTGTGAGGGACCTGGATTAACATCAGTACAGATACAGTCAGGAACACAGGGTGCTGGGGGAGAGGGGTTACTGAGTGACAGTGTGAGGCAGCTGGATTAACATCAGTACAGATACAGTCAGTAACACAGGGTGCTGGGGGAGAGGGGTTACTGAGTGACAGTGTGAGGGAGCTGGATTAACATCAGTACAGATACAGTCAGTAACACAGGGTGCTGGGGGAGAGGGGTTACTGAGTGACAGTGTGAGGGACCTGGGTTAACATCAGTACAGATACAGTCAGTAACACAGGGTGCTGGGGGGAGAGGGGTTACTGAGTGACAGTGTGAGGCAGCTGGATTAACATCAGTAGAGATACAGTCAGTAACACAGGGTGCTGGGGGAGAGGGGTTACTGAGTGACAGTGTGAGGGAGCTGGATTAACATCAGTCGAGATACATTCAATAACACCGGGTGCTGGGGGAGAGGGGTTACTGAGTGACAGTGTGAGGGAGCTGGATTAACACCTGTACAGATACAGTCAGTAACACAGGGTGCTGGGGGAGAGCGGTTACTGAGTGACAGTGTGAGGGAGCTGGATTAAAATCAGTGCAGATACAGTCAGTAACACACGGTGCTGGGGGAGAGGGGGTACTGAGTGGCAGTGTGAGGGAGCTGGATTAACATCAGTAGAGATACAGTCAGTAACACAGGGTGCTGGGGGAGAGGGGTTACTGAGTGGCAGTGTGAGGGAGCTGGATTAACATCAGTAGAGATACAGTCAGTAACACAGGGTGCTGGGGGAGAGGCGTTACTGAGTGACAGTGTGAGGGAGCTAGATTAACACCAGTACAGACACAGTTAGTAACACAGGGTGCTGGGGGAGAGGCGTTACTGAGTGACAGTGTGAGGGAGCTGGATTAACATCAGTACAGATACAGTCAGTAACACAGGGTGCTGGGGGAGAGGGGTTACTGAGTGACAGTGTGTGGGACCTGGATTAACATCAGTACAGATACAGTCAGTAACACAGGGTGCTGGGGGAGAGGGGTGTTAGCGCGAGTGAACAGATACCACACCACTCGCACCCAGAGCCAAGATCGATAACAGCACAGTTTATTATAGTTTTTTACGTCGACGGAGGTACAATCAGGACACAGACAAGACAGTCCCGCAAAGTACTCTGCCTGCCTGCCAAAACGGAGTATAGTTATAGTAACGATCTGTTTTGATATGTAAATGGTTTGTGAGTGGTTTCCTGATATAATCATCCTGTTTCAATAGGTTTGTGGGTGTGGAGTTTGATGTGTAAATGGTTTTCTTTTATAGTTATCCCGTTAATGGGTTTTCTGGTCTAGAGTTTTAATATGTAAAGTTTGGTTTAAGAGTGTGATAATTGCTTTATGTCTCTGAATTCCTTTGGACAATGGGTGTTTGATGGGATGTCAGGAAGTTTTCCAGGTCTCAAGATATTTTCTGAATAGCATATTGATGCGAGTTCCTGAGTCTTTGTCAACCTGGTTTCTGTGTTTAAAAGATGTCTGCTTGCCTTACTCACACCTTTCTGGCTGAATGCTGTCCTGTTTTGCTTCATTTATCGAGTTATAGTTTAAGAAATATTCTAATCCTAATACCCACAAAATTTATGCCCGCCTACAGTCCCCCCTGTCGGTCAAAAGTGAATTTTTGTTGTTTATTTCCTTTTCACTTTTCTAATCGATCTTTCTCCCCTTTATTATATTTTGTGTCCGGTGCTTCCTGCCTCCGTACGCTGCAGTCGTACAGTTTTGGGGAGTCCCGGAGTTTGTCAAATCATGTGTAGGCGGGAGTAATCATCCCGCTTGGCTACCTGCCCCATCATACTAATTGTTCTAACTAAGTTCTTATGTGCTTTCATTCTCTTCCGCTGGCGGTAGGTATAACATGTAGCCAATCCCCAGGAAAGGGCTAAGATGAGTTGGATGACCACCAGTGTGTGCGATGTAATTCGGACCCAGGGGTGAATGTTTACATTTAGACCCCAGTCCCACACCTTCTGTACCCATGTTTGACTTCGTAACGCCGTCTCGGTATCTTGTTCCAAGGTTTTGATGTGTGACTGTAACCGGTGGTATCATCGGACGGAGTGTCCTACTTTAAGTCGGAGCTCCCTTAGGACTTCGGTCAGGTGTGGGATGGGGGCTTGCTCGGGTTCTTGGTAGTCTCTTAGGTTGTCTTTTAGGGGGTCTGTGGCATTAAAGGCTATGGTCTGCCTATTTCGAATATTGGTGATGTGAGCTTGACCTATAGTGACTGGCTTGCGAGGGGTAAAACAGAAGTTAGGGTCGGGGATTGGGCATGTTAATCCGTTATATGTGAATGATGTACGTGTGGTGGCTACACAGTATCTACCCCGCCCCCCGTATCCTGCCCGGGCGAAATGTGGGTCTACGGGTATAATCTCTAAGGTGCAGTCCTGTGTTCGGTTAAACCCACATTCTGCTGCCTCTCCTTGTCTCAGTGGGTGAGGACAGATGGTGACCTCTCCCCTCTGCTTGCACCCTGCGAGAGAAACACTGGACATTATGCCATGTTTGGAGATGGCCATGTTTTCGGTTATGTGGTAGCGGAGGGAAGCATTGCCCCTAACAACACCAATATTTTCAATTCGGAAGATGGGGAATGGTCCAGCGTCCTGTGTGACCGTTGGAATTAGCAGAACCATTCCTATCCCGGTGCCCTCACTAACCTCGCAGTCGGGGATTACTGGATATACTCGTGTCATCCCCTTCATGGTCCGTCATCCAGCACCCCCTTCTGATCTGCGAGTTGTGCTAGTTGGGCGCTGTCGATCCAATCGGGCACTTCCCCCCTGTGTACCTGGTCCAAATTGTGTCGTATTTGTGCCACCATCCACTGACCATATGCATGGCATAACTGTCCCTGTTGTACCCGGGCAGTGTATTCCCTTTCCCTGTCTGTGAGGCGATTGATAGTTCGGGCATGTGCTTCTAACACTGCAATCCCATCTAGTTGGATATGGGCGCCTGCTTCCCCTAAGAATGCTTGTTCCGCCTGCTGGTCTAATGACCGCTGTAATATGTTTTTCATTACCCCTTTCAGCTGTTCAATTTTACTGTTGAGGCCCTGGATGTCAATGGAGTTAATCATTGTGTCTCCTGTATTCAGCCCTGTGAGCATATCATTGATAATACCCCGTTTGCTTCGGTATGTGTTGGTGTTTATGTTTCCCCTGTAGTGTGTGGCCCCCATTGCGTCAATGGCCCGTTTTATGGTCTCTCTCTCTAACATCTGATACAAGTTCTGTACCTGTTCTGAGCAATGCCTGGGTACCTGGATTCCTGAAATGTCGATCAGGACAGGTACCACCTCATGTTTTACGTTGTCGTACACAATTTCCCCCTCGTTCCACAACACCAGTCCTCCCTCCGGTCCCCTGCTTTGCAAGGGACAGGGTAAGATTTCGGGCCTTGTGGTCGTGGGGGCCCGCGTTGGAAGCGGTGCAAAACATACATACAATGAGACTGCGGGAGCCTCAACAAGTCCGTAATAGCCGCAAATGTCCATGTTTGAATTCAAAGTGTCCTGTGGTCGGGCCTCTTGTGGGTTGTCGGGGAGGGCGCAGAGAGTCCCAAAAACGCACTGTTCTCTGTTCTGGAGGTCCCGCTGTTGAATGCATGTTCGGAGTCCTTCTAAAGTGCAAGTGAAGCAGATCTCGTTGATACCCGGGTAAACTTGCAGCCATGCGTTAAGATAAGTTCTACTGTTCATAGGGTCCGGTCCAGCTGGCACACATAGTGCCTCGGATGTGTTGAAGGCTACCCCGTGGAATCGCGGGTAGATGGGGTGTTCTTCGGGTGCCACACCCGTCAGGAAGGTCACCGCGAGGATCATCCTCCAAGTGGTCCACATGGTTCTGGAGAGGGGTTGGGGGAGGATATATAAAACCTGGTGGCCGCCAGTCGTTAGGTTCATATTAGGTGATGAACTTGTCTTACTTATCTTATTCTTATTTCTATCTACATATATACATTCATGCCTCGGTTGGCATATAGTTCCTTTAGTGTTGGAAAATAAAGGTTGTTATTTCGATTTCCGCTGTAAGGACAAAGATGGTTAAGGGCCAATACGTGGAGTGGACGGAGCATCCTCTGTCCTTTCAGTCAGTCTGCTCTGTCCTCTTTCCCCGTGGTGATAGGATTTTAATTGCGACCAATGTTTCCATCGGCCTTTTCCTTTCACATCGACACACGCACATGTATCGCTGGTAAGGATAACCTCGTGGGGTCCCATCCATTTCGGTGCAAACCCGGGTCGGTCTGGGGCAATCCGAATCAAAACCCTATCCCCTACTCGAGGGAGGGTGGGGGTATGACTGACATTTTCCTTTTTAGCCTGGTCTCTAATGGCTTGCTGGTCCCTGGCTGTGTGGTGCAGGTCTCGGAGTTGTGAATCTAAGTGTTGCAGATATCGTTTGAGCTTCTCCCGGAGGGGTGTCATTTCTTCCCCTCCCACGGCGATGTTTTCGGGGAGTCGCATTGCTCTCCCGGTCATTAGTTCGAACGGGGTGAGCCCTATGGTTCGACCTGGGGTGGCCCGTAGGCGCATCAGGATACAGGGAAGGACATCTACCCACCCCTGACCTGTTTCTGCGATAGTTTTTGCTATCGTGTTCTTGAGGGTGCGATTCATTCTCTCTACCATTCCAGCACTCTGGGGTTGGTATGGTATATGGAACCGCTGTCGGATCCCTAAGGTTTTACATGCGTGTTTCATTACCTTGCCTGTGAAGTGTGTCCCCTGGTCGGAGTCCAGTTGTAACGGGACTCCCCATCTGGGTATTATCTCATATGCTAAGATGTGGGCTACAGTGGTTGCCCCGCAATCCCGGGTTGGGAAGGCTTCTACCCATCGGGTGAACTGGTCAATGAGGACCAGGCAGTACTTCTTCCCACGACTGGTGGGTCGAGGGCCGATGAAGTCAATTTGGAGGTTTTCCCAAGGTCCCTTTGGTCTGGGTTGGTTTGCTAGTTTAACCTTCAGGGGCCGGCCAGGGTTATGCTGTGCGCATATGATGCATCTTTGGCAGTGCTTAGCTACATCCCGCCCCATCCCTGGCCACCACCAATCTCCTGATAAACGAGCTAGGGTCCCATCCCGTCCGGAGTGGTTTGGTTCGTGGTGGAGTCGAAGTCGTTCCGCCTGTATGAATGAGGGGGCGACTACTTGATGTCCTTTCCTCCATATACCATCTTCGTCTAAGGACGCCCCGGTCTGTTTCCACCGCGCCACCTCGTCTGGGTCAGCGCTACCCTGTAGTTTATGAACATCCATCTCTTCCATGGGGGAAGAGGTGATGGCAGCTACCTGTGGGAGGGCTTCCCCTGCTGCAGCTTTAGCAGCGGCATCTGCTAGTTGGTTCCCCTTCTGCTCTACAGTCCTTGTCTTTTGATGGGCTTTTATTTTAATTACGGCTGCTTCTGAGGGTAGTCTGGATGCTGTGGCCAGGTCTCGAATTATATTTTCACGTTTTATGTGTCCCCCCGCTGCGGTAATGAATCCGCGCCTATTCCATGCTATCATATAGTCGTGAACCACCCCGAACGCATATTGACTGTCCGTGTATATGTTTACCCTTTTGTCCCTTCCTGCGCTCAGGGCCTTTGTTAATGCTATAAGCTCGGCCACTTGAGCAGAGGTCTCCCCCCCCATGGTGCCCTTTGCTATTAGTGTTCCTTCCTGATCTACCACTGCCCATCCTGTGCGGTACTGTCCCTCCACCTGCCTTCGGGACCCGTCTACGTATAGTATTATATCGGGGTTCTCCAGTGGCTGATCACTAATCCCATCCTCTGTATCCATGTCTGGGTTAATCGGACAGTGATGTGGACTGCCGTCTCGAAGGAACCCCTCTGCTGGGTTTCTTCCGGTATCTCGTACGATTTTAATAGATTGGTCCTGAGGAAGGAGCACTGCCTCCCAAGTTGCCCTTCGAGCATCTGAAACAGTTCGGAGTCGACCTGTGTTTAATAATTCTACTATTGTATGTTTTGTGTGCAGGATGATCTGTCCTAACATAGTAATGGGTTCGCA
>NW_027591001.1:90000-131163 GCF_964213995.1 Mustelus asterias | reverse complement strand
AAGCCTTTGGGCAGAGACTGTGCTGCTGCTATTGCCCTTCCTGGCCACCAGGCGTCGCTGTGACGCTGCCGGGGGCTGCCTGTGCGCATGTGCGGCACGGGAATGCTCCCAGAGGTCAGCGCGCGGGACGCCGCCGCATTGATGGCGTCTCCCCTGGCAACGCAATATGGCCGCTGGCCGCCTCCCTTGGCAACGCAAAATGGCCGCCGGCGGTGGGTGTCATTGCTGCGCATGCGCAGTGAGGTCTGTCTGCAGCCATTGTCCAGATTGCCCCCAGTGGATGGGGTTGGGATTGTGCAGCAGATGGAGCAACAATCCCAGTTTCAATAGGGGGACAGAAGCTGCAATGCTGCCCCCTGTTGGTCACTTCTCCCAGTCTCAGCATTGCAGAGTGTTTAAACAAGAGTGCATTGTCACAGCAGCACCTTGACCTTCAGTTTCAGTTTATTTATTAGTGTCAGAAGTAGGCTTACATTAACACTGCAATGAAGTTACTGTGAGAATCCCCTAGTCGCCCACACTCCGGCGCCTGTTCGGGTTACACTGAGGGAGAATTTAGCACGGCCAATGCACCCTAACCAGCACATCTTTCAGACTGTGGGAGGAAACCGGAGCACCCGGAGGAAAGCCACGCAGACACGGGGAGGGGACAGCACGGGGGAAAGCTCCATTCCAACTGTCCCTGGAGTGTCAGATTAACCTGGGTCACTCACGCACCCCCCGGCTAAGACTGACCTCCCTCAGACAGTGAGACCCTCCTGTATCACTCACCTTACTGTAGTCAGATACCCTCAGACTCAGCACTGGGCCCTGGGCGTGTTCTTTAAATGCTGCGATCTATCGTGGAGGAAAGAATTGGGAGGATTTTGATTTGATTTGATTTATTACTGTCGCGTGTATTGGGATACAGTGAAAAGTATTGTTTCTTGTATGCTGTACAGACAAAACATACCGTTCATAGAGTACATTGGGGAGAAGTAAAAGAGAGGGTGCAGAATGTAGTGTTGCAGCCATAGGTAGGGTGTAGAGAAAGATAAATCTAATATGTAGCAGGTCCATTCAAAAGTCTGAGGGCAGCAGGGAAGTTCTTGAGTCGGTTGGTACGTGATCTCAGACTTTGTATCTTTTTCCTGACGGAAGAAGGTGGAAGAGAGAATGTGTGCATGAGGTCCTTAATTATGCTGGCTGCTTTTCTAAGGCCACGGGAAGTGTAGACAGAGTCAATGAATGGGAGGCTCGTCTGCGTGATGGACGGGGCTACATTCACGACCTTTTGTAATTTCTTGCAGTCTTGGACAGAGCAGAAACCATACCAAGCCGTGATACAGAAAGGATGCTTTCTATGGTGCATCTGTAGAAGTTGGTGAGAGTCGTAGCTGACATGCCAAATTTCCTTAGCCTCCTGAGAAAGTAGACGTGTTGGTGGGCTTTCTCAATTATAGTGTCGGCATGGGGGGGACCAGGACAAGTTGTTGGTGATCTGGACACCTAGAAACTTGAAGTTGAGACCCAAATGACAAGTTGTCATAGTGTCATAGATGTTTACAGCATGGAAACAGGCCCTTTGGCCCAACTTGTCATGCTGCCCTTTTTCTTTTAACCCCTCAGCTGGTCCCAATTCCCCACATTTGGCCCATATCCCTCTACATCTATCTTACCCATGTAACAGTCTAAATGCTTTTTAAAAGATAAAATTGTGTCCATCTCTACTACTACCTCTGGCAGCTTGTTCCAGACGCTCATCACTCTCTGTGTGAAAAGATTGCCCCTCTGGACACTTTTGTATCTCTCCCCGCTCACCTTAAACCCATGCCCTCGAGTTTTAGACTCCCCTACCTTTGGGAAAAGATATTGACTATCTATTGTGTGTCAACCATAGAATAGCCACAGAATGAAGGAGGCCATTCAGCCCATTCAGCTGGTGTCGACTCTCTGCTAGAGCAATCGAGCCAGTCCCACTGCTCCACCTTGTCCCTGGAGCCCTGCAAATCTTTTCCCATCAGCTTCCCATCCCATTTCCTCCGGAAAGACAGCGAGGAGCAGAGAGGAAAGAGGGACTTGGGGAATGGAAAGTTTCATCTGATGTTCTTGTTGGCAGATGCTCTGTGGCGGATAAAGCTGGCAGCCTCCTCCAGAAAGCAGCACAGAGTGAATGGAAGGGGCAGAATGTGAGTGAGATGAGACACGAGAGAGAGAGAGGGGTGAAAGCTTTCTGTTTGTCAGCAAAAAGCACAATGGTGGCCCTGTGTCCTTCAGGGAGCGGCCCAGGCCTCGCTCAAAGCCTGCCCTGTCCTCACACTCACTGGGAGACGGCCATTTCTAACATGTTGTCCATGTTTCTGAGCTGACACTGAGACAAACACAACAACAGCAACCACTGTCCGGACAAGTCCTCACGGAGAATGAAATGTCCAAAGCCACTTCAAAGGAAGATTGCGCGGCAGGATTTGTCCCCGAGCTGTGGAGGGAGAGATTTGGATGGATGACCAGAAGCTGGGTCAGTGAGGTTGTGTTTTAGCAATGGAGGTCTAGAGAACAGAAAAGGCCCTTCGGCCCATTGCATCTGTGCCGGCCAAAGACAAATCACCCAACTTGGCTCACGGCCTGGTAAGCCTTGGCATTGCAAATGCATAGCTAAGCACTTCCTAAATGTTCTGAGGGTCTCTGCCTCCACCACCCTTTCAGGCAGAGAGTTCCAGACTCCCACCACCCTCTGGGTGAAAAAGGTTTTCCTCACATCCCCTGTAAACCTCCTGCCACTTACCCTAAATCTATACCCCCTGGTCATTGATCCCACCACCAAGGGGAAAGCTTTCTTCCCATCTACTCTATCGATGTCCCTCATAATCTTATCCACCTCCATCATGTTCCCCCTCAGCCTCCTCTGCTCCACGGAAAACAACCCCAGGGTGGAATCTTATCACCGTTCAGGCCGGCAGGATTTTCCCACCCCACTGCAGTGAAAGGAGGTTTGGCTGGACACCAGATTCTCCGACCTCGCTGAGCGGGAGTGTGGCGTCAACAGGTGGTAAGATCACACCCTCAGTCTATAAAATCTCTCCTCAGTTCGAGTGGCGGCACGGTAGCACAATGGTTAGCACTGCTGCCTCACAGCGCCAGGGACCCAGGTTGAATTCCGGCCTCGGTTTACTGTCTGTGTGGAGTTTGCACATTCTCCCCGTGTCTGCGTGGGTTTCCTCCGGGTGCATTGTCCATGCAAAATTGCCCTTAGGGTCCCACGATGTATAGGTTAGGGGGATTAGCGGGAAAACACGTGGGGTTACGGGGTAAGCCTGGGTAAGAGTCCGTGCAGATTTGATGGGTCGAATGGCCTCATTCTGGACTGTAGGGATTCTATGATTCTATGCACTAAAACTCTCCAGGCCAGGCAACATCCTGGTGAATCTCCTCTGCACCTTTTCCAGTGCTATCACATCCCTCCTATCCTGTGCATTCCACAACTGCACAATGTTTCAATGAGGGGCGGCACAGTGGTTAACACTGCTGCCTCACAGCGCCAGGGACCCGGGTTTGATTCCTGGCTTGGGTCACTGTCTGTGTGGAGTTTGTACATTCTCCCCGTGTCTGCATGGGTTTCCACCGGGTGCTGCGGTTTCCTCTCACAGTTCGAAAGACGCGCTGGTTAGGTGTATCAGCCATGCTAAATTCTCCCCAAGTTGCCCAAACAGGCGCCAGAGCATGGCGACTACGGATTTTCCACAGTAACTTCATTGCAGTGTTAATGTAACCCTACTTGTGACACTAATAAACAAACTTTTAAACCTGATACTCGATTCCCCCATGTTGGCCTTGTTCTGTGATAATAAATGCGGATGTTTAGATTATTCAATAGTTCTTTAAGGACAGCAGACACAGGGAAAAAAAACATGTGACTCTGTACACAACAGATATATTTCAAGGGGATATTGCAGCCAGCTGTATCTGAGTGGCAGTAATCTTCCCTCAGAATCAGACAGATTGTGGGTTCAGCTCAGAGCCTCAAATACTAGGCCCTTAGCATCGATCAGAGACTCCGCGCACAGCATGATGGGAGAGCGGACAAAGGAAAGTGGTGTTGAATTTGTGAGCCTTGTTTTGTGGAAAGCTTTAGTGTTTGGTCAGAATGTTAATTTTTGAGTGGACCTACCATACATTAAGCTGATCTTTCTCTATACCCTATCGGTAACTGCTCTCCTCTCCTTCTCCCGAATGAACTCTATGAACGGTATGTTTTGTCTGTGTAGCGTGCAAGAAACAATACTTTTCACCGTGTCCCAATACATGGGATAGGGCGACATGGTGGACAGTGTTTAGCACTGCTGCCTCACAGCACCAGGATTCAATTCTCGGTTGGGAGTTGAGTTTGCACATTCTCCCTGTGTCTGCATGGGTTTCCTCCGGGTGCCCCGGTTTCCTTCCACAGTCCAAAGATGTGCAGATTAGGTGGAATCTGAGACGCTACAGAAGCAGGGTAAAGATTTGAAAATGAAGTGTTTCTCACCCACTTTTAAAAGACAATCCACATTCGCACCAGTCACATTTCACACACTCTGCTCAGTCCTGTGTTGGGGGGTGTTTAGTGCGGGATCAGTGTTTGCTTTTCTCAAACCGCAGTGATATTCCCAACTTATCAAGGGCAAGAGGTTTCAGTGTTTAAACATGTAAACATTACAAAACTAAACCAAACAGAAAGTGATGAGGCCTCACACCTTCAATGGAGTCATCTTCGCTCAGAGTCAGAGAGATTGTGGGTTCAGGTCAGAGCCTGAAATACTAGGCCCTTAGCATCGAGACACACAGAGACAGAGAAACACAGAGACAGAGACAGATACAGAGAAATGCAGAGACAGAGAGACACACACAGATACATAGAGAGATATACACACAGAGGCAGAGAGAGAGACACAGATCCAGAGAAGTACAGAGACAGAGAGACACACAGATACACAGAGAGATAGAGACAGAGAGACACACACACATAAACACACTAACAGAGAAATACAGAAAGAGAGTTTGGCAAAGTCAGATTTAATTTTCCATTCAATATTTATTTAAAAATTCAGAGAATATTTGACAGGAAAATTGATTTTAAAGTTAACAAAAGTGAATCTGACCTTTGAGCTTCACAATGAGATCAGACCCCACCCGCTCTGAGCTGCCCAATATCTGTACAGCTGTACCAGACACCAGAAAGAGAAAACCAGAGCTCAACATCACGGGAAATGAACAATTGTGAATAAGGAACGAGAAAAGTTATTAATTTATACCTGAGATTTAAACTACAGGAAAACTATTAACTACAATTACATTACAACAAAAGTTACCTTCTACATTTCACACTGAAAACTGAACTACCGCCCACAATTGTCTCAGTGACAGATTCAGAATGATAAACTGAGAGAATTTCACTGTTGGAGTCACCGACAGCAGATATTGTATTTGTGTCAATCAGAAAGCTTAATAATCAGCTGAGGGAAATCTACACCGTCCAAAATTCAACCCATCACTTGATCTGTAAAAGAAAGATACAATAAAGAAGCAGATGTTTATGATGCGGGACATTAATGTTAGAGTTTTTAATCAATGAATCATTTAGAGATTTTTCAAATCCCTTCTGTCAGTTTGACAATCCACTCTGACACCAGTCACATTTCACACTCTCTGCTCAGTCCTGTGTTGGGGGGGTGTTTAGTGTGGGATCAGTGTTTGCTTTTCTCAAACCGCAGTGATATTCCCAACAAGGACAAGAGCAATGTAAAGATTTCAGAACAAAACCAGACAGAGAGTGATGAGGCCTCACACCTTCAATGTAGTGATTCCCCCAATCTTTCCTTTTGTATATTGTTTCCTTCCTCTGTCTGAAGTATTGGAGACGTCGACATCACTGAAACAATACAATCTCTCGGGACAATCACTGTAAACAGCTTCTGGAAACAAATTAACACTTTAATCACCCAAAAAGCTGAATGTCCATTCAAACACCTCCCTCCCCATATCCCTGTAAATGCAAAGATAACTCCCATTTCCCCAAAGCAGGAAGATGTGAAATGGAAACATCTTCAGCTTTTTACACACTGCACTTTTCCACGGACCAAAATGTTTCAAAACATTTGCTGAAGTTTTGTTTTAAACTCTTTATCAATGTCCTTCCAGGTTTAGTGTGAAGGTTTGTGTTCCACACTGAGCCCCTCTCAGTCTCCACACGGAGCTTGTGTGTGTGCTGATGCTCCTGTCATTTTGGATGGATACTGTGTGAAGCTGCATTCTCTCCCAGTGAGTTTCTGATCTACTTCACTCTCTCTGCGGCTGGAGCAATGCCCAGCAGGCAGCAGAGGATGGCAGTGTATCACTGTCAGCACAATATAGACAAACAGCCTTCAGCAAGAGAGGCTTTGACCCTTTTTCAAACCAAATCCCCAATTTGATGTTTCCAGCTGCGCTGTTTACAATGCTGCTGAATATTGTGTGTCTTTGGTAAACTGGGATGTGTAGCATTCAGTCACATTAAGTGGTCAATAAATACGTCAACACTGTGTATATCTTTCTGTGTGTGTGTGTCAGCGTGCATGTGTGTCAATGTATTTAAATCTCAAAGGAAAATAGGAGCAGGTGTAGGCCATTTGACCCATCGATACTGCGCCAGCATTCAAACAGATCATGGTGCACGTACGCACACAAAACACGCACACACCAACACACACAAAACACGCACACACACAAAGCACGCACACACAAACACACACAAAACACGCACACACACAAAGCACGCACACACAAACACACATAAAACACGCACACACACAAAACACGCACACACACAAAACACGCACACACAACAAACACACATAAAACACACACAAATCACACACACAAACACAATAAACACACACACACCAAACACACAGTTAGCACTGCTGCCTCACAGTGCCAGGGACTCGGGTTCCGTTCCCACCTTGGGTCACTGTCTGTGCGGAGTTTGCACGTTCTCCCCGTGTCTGCGTGGGTTTCCTCCGGGTGCTCCGGTTTCCTCCCACAGTCTGAAAGACGTTCTGGTTCGGGTGCATTGGCCGTGCTAAATTGTCCCTCCGCGTCAGGGAGACGAGCTTGGGTAAATGCATGGGGTAATGGGGATAGGGCCTGAGTGGGATTGTGGTCGGTACAGACTCAATGGGCCAAATGGCCTCCTTCTGCACTGTAGGAGTCTAGGATTCTATGAAAACACACAGAAACAGATATTCTCACCCAGTAACACTCAGACGCACACAGTAATAAACACACACGGAAACATGTCCACGCACACACACAAACACGCATGCACACACACACACACACAAACATACACACACACAAACACACACACAAACACACACACACAGGTTCCTATTTTATTTCACACAATCGATTTGCCTCTTGAACATGCTGAATGATTGGGCTTCCACATCCCCCTGGAATAGAAAATTCCAAAGATTCACCACCCTCTGAGTGAAGAAATTCCTCCTCATCTCAGTCTTCAATGGTCTGCCCCTGATTCTGAGATTGTGTCCCCTGGTTCTAGTCTCACCAGCCAGGGGAAACATCCAATCTACATCCACCCTGTCACACCCTGGAAGAATTTTAAGTCTGTTTCAATGGGATCGCCTCTCATTCTTCAAGGGTTCAAGGCCGACTTCCGGACTTGATGGCCATGGAAGGTGTGCTCATAACGGGGCCAAACAGCTGGATTATCAAACAGTAAATCCTGCCGGATCATGTATCAGTAAACTCTGCCCGAAACCTCTCTCAGTTATTACAATCTGGGCCTTGTATCAGTAATCTCTGCCCTAAACCTCTCTCAGTTATTACAATCTGGGCCTTGTATCAGTAATCTCTGCCCTAAACCTCTCTCAGTTATTACAATCTGGGCCTTGTATCAGTAATCTCTGCCCGAAACCTCTCTCAGTTATTACAATATGGGCCTTGTATCAGTAATCTCTGCCCGAAACCTCTCTCAGTTATTACAATCTGGGCACTGTATCAGTAAACTCTGCCCGAAACCTCTCTCAGTTATTACAATCTGGGCACTGTATCAGTAAACTCTGCCCGAAACCTCTCTCAGTTATTACAATCTGGGACTTGTATCAGTAATCTCTGCCCTAAACCTCTCAGTTATTACAATTTGGGCCTTGTATCAGTAATCTCTGCCCGAAACCTCTCTCAGTTATTACAATTTGGGCCTTGTATCAGTAATCTCTGCCCTAAACCTCTCTCAGTTATTACAATCTGGGCCTTGTATCAGTAAACTCTGCCCGAAACTTCTCTCAGTTATTACAATCTGGGCCTTGTATCAGTAAACTCTGCCCGAAACCTCTCTCTGTTATTACAATCTGGGCCTTCTATCAGTAAACTATGCCCGAAACCTCTCTCAGTTATTACAATCTGGGACTTGTATCAGTAATCTCTGCCCTAAACCTATCTGTTATTACAATCTGGGCTTTGTATCAGTAATCTCTGCCCTAAACCTCTCTCAGTTATTACAATCTGGGACTTGTATCAGTAATCTCTGCCCTAAACCTCTCTCAGTTATTACAATCTGGGCTTTGTATCAGTAATCTCTGCCATAAACCTTTCTCAATTATTACAATCTGGCCTTTGTATCAGTAATCTCTGCCTGAAACCTCTCTCAGTTATTACAATCTGGGCCTTGTATCAGTAATCTCTGCCCTAAACCTCTCTCAGTTATTACAATCTGGGCCTTGTATCAGTAAACTCTGCCCGAAACCTCTCTCTGTTATTACAATCTGGGCCTTGTATCAGTAATCTCTGC
The DNA here is from genome assembly GCF_964213995.1 of Mustelus asterias. Lineage (NCBI taxonomy): Eukaryota > Metazoa > Chordata > Chondrichthyes > Carcharhiniformes > Triakidae > Mustelus > Mustelus asterias. The sequence continues at coordinate 122,360 of NW_027591001.1, read as the reverse complement.
CCTAAACCTCTCTCAGCAATTACAATCTGGGCCTTGTATCAGTAATCTCTGCCCGAAACCTCTCTCAGTTATTACAATCTGGGCCTTGTATCAATAATCTCTGCCCTTCAGCTGATTGGAGAATATCATTGTGAATATTACTGAGTTTGGGATGTAATATTTTCCTGCTGTTGCCAATATGGCTATTTTTAACATAGTTTCTGGGATCCTCCAGTCTCCCCTCAGCAGCTTTCTGGGCAGTGAGAGGTGACACACCGTTCACTAGCAGGGGGAGTTTTTGGTCCTGTCGCTGTCAATGGGATTTCCCATTGAAGTCACCTCACGCTAGCAGGAAACCAGAGGCAGGGGAACGAGAGCAGAGAATTCCCCACGAGTGAACAGCCGGAGAATCCCGGACATTCGCTCCTTTCCCAGTTATCACTGCACTCAACCCAGTCGCTGTTTATACGCTCAGTTGTCTCAGTGAATACTACATTACACCATGCTGCTGTGGACACTACAATCAACCCTTTTTGAGTTCTCACTGTATTAATACCATGTATGGATTGATATTTCATTGGACAATGTGCTGGGTTAGATGAATATTTATTGATTCTTGTGATGTGGGTGTCACTGGCTAGGTCAGCATTTATTGCCCATTCCTAGTTGCCCTGGAGAAGGTGGTGGTGAGCTGCCGTCTTGAACCCGCTGCTGTCTATGTGGTGTAGGTACACCCACAGTGCTGTTAGGGAGGGGACCTGCTTAAATTATCACTGCATTTAACCATGTCACTCTTTATAAAAAATAATAGACCATGTCTGGGTAATGAATGTGGAGCATGTCTCCATTTCTCTTTACCTCAGCACTGTATCTGTGTATATAACACTTTATACAGTTTCAATGTTATTTATTAGTGTCACAAGTAGGCTTACATTAACACTGCAATGAAGTTGCTGTGAAAATCCCCTAGTTGCCACACTCCGGCGCTGTTCGGCTTCACTGAGGGAGAATTTAGCATGGCCAATCCACCGAACAGCATGTCTTTCAGACTGTGGGAGGAAACCGGAGCACTCGGAGGAAACCCAGACACGGGGAGAACATGCAGACTCCACACAGACAGTGACGCAAGTCGGGAATCGAACCCGGGTCCCTGGCGCTGAGAGGCTGCAGTGCTAACCACTGTGCCACCCCTAGAAACTAGATACAGTTTCTCTTCTTAATGCATGGGGCCAACCCTCTGTATATACTACAATTGGTCTTTACTTAGTTATTGCTTCACTCAACTATGTCACTGTTTCCAATGCACTCAGTGAAGTCACAGTTATTGACGCACGCAGCCATGCCTCTATCTACACCACACCCGACAATTTCTAAGCTGTTGCTGCACTTCCCCAGGAATAGATTTGATCTGTTTCTCTTACATTCAGCATCATCGGAGATACTGCTGTGTTCGGCCTTGTTTCATTCATTACTCAACTCACCTGTGTCTCAGTTTTATTTTACACAAGTTCCTGTCTTTCTTATTCCTACATTTTACCCTGTTTCAGTTGTTACTGCACTGAAAAATCTCTCTGTTAGGTAGACAGAGAAAGAGAGTCAGCTGGATGGATAGACGAATATTCCTTTAAAGTTATATATTTGTGTGGGTCAGCTGGTGCCACCACTCTTGTTTGGAACAGTTTTTGTTTGGTCTTGTTACCAGCTATTGGGTGTTGTGTGAAATGTCCAATTGCTCCAGTATTGTGTGTGTAATATTGGTGTTGAAAGATTGGGTGAATTTCACTCGAGTCTCTTGGAGATGAGCAGAAATTGAGGAAGGGAAATAAAGTTGAACATCCGTAAAGGGAAAGTGACCACAGTCCCAGATGACGATCTGCTGCTCTCCCCTTTGAGGGGGAGAACTCACTGGCGGTGATTTACCACACCTCAGGCCAGGGGAAAGGTTGAAAGGGTTGGGCTTTCATGACGTGTTGGAGACTTTGTGCATCTCAAACCCACTGTCCAGCCAACTGAGTGAACCAACTTCCATATTGCCACATTTCAATGCATGTTGCACAACCTGGTCACAAACGATTGCATTGGAGATTACTCACTGATATTGGGATTGATCTGTGACAATTCTCACAGTCGCGTATGTGTGTGTGTTTGTGTGTGTGTGTGTGTGTATGTATGTTTCTGTCTGTGTGCATATTAGTGGATATGCTTTTACAGATTTCCAGAGTGAGAGAGAGCGAGAGATGCAGAGACCAACAGATGACAGGGTCAAGGAGAGTGAGAGAAAGAGAGAGCCAGATTGAGAGAGGCACTGAGAGACAATGTCTGTCCAAATCCTCTTGAAGCCACTTTGCATTTTCCTCACAACTCACATTCCCACCGAGCTTCGTGTCATCCGCAAACTTGGAAATATTACATTAGGTCCCCACATCCAAATCATTGATGAACATTGTGAACATCTGGGAACAAAGTCCAGATCCTTGTGGCACAGCCGGCCGACACAAGACGGAGAAATCATCTGGCCGGGAACACAACAGCGACATTTTTCAGGGAAGCTCGGAGCCAGCTGTGTCTCAGTGGATCATAATCTGACCTCAGAATCATTCCATTGTGGCTTCAGTTACAGCATCAAATTCTCGGCCAGGCTGGAAAACAAATCACTCCTCAAATCCCCAAATAAAACGGTCTGGGATCTGAACTTAAAATGCTGTAACTGATCATGGAGGAAAGGGTGGGGTCTAATAGACACTGAGAAGATAACTTGCATCTGAATCATAGAACGGTGACAGCACAGGAGGCCATTCAGCCCCATCAAGCCAGTGCGACACTCTGCAAGAGCAATGTCACTATTCCCACTCCTCCACCCTTTCCCCGTGACCCTGTAAATATTTCCCCTTCAGCTTCCCATTCAACTTCTCCTGGAAGTCCTTGATGGAATCTGCTTCCACCTCACCCTCAGACAGTACATTCCAGATACTGGACACTCACTACGTTAGAAACATTTCCTCATGTTGCCGCTGTCGCCATTTACCTGAATTCAGCATCCTCTGGTTTTCAACCTTTCCCCCAAGGTGCCGATTATCTCAAAGCCGATCCTCTCAGTCCCGGGACGTCCCTGCAGGAGTTCCTCAGGGTGAGTGTCCGAGGCCCCAACCATCTTCAGCCGCTCCATTACTGGCCTTCCCTCCATCACAAGGTCTGAAGTGGGGATGTTCGCTGATGATTGCACAATGTTCAGCACCATACGCAACTCCTCAGGTACTGAAACAGAAAATAAGAACAAACCAAACAGGTCAGGCAGCATCTGTGGAGAGAGAAACAGATTCTGGGACCAGGGGGACTGAGAGACAGGCAGATTGAGAAAAATATGCACACACTAACACTCACACAGACAGCCTAAAACTAAACAGATATATAATGGAGGAGGAATCCCTTCTCCCTCTGTAAATAGAGATTAACTCGATTACTCTTCCAAAAAGACAGCACATCTGGATGGGCAGAATAGTCTCCAATTCTACCCATGGTCCTTTTCTGATCTCCATTCTTCACATCTGCACACGTTGGCTTCAGCTCCAGTTTGTGAATGAAAGCAAACCCCTGTTCATTACAAATCCACTCAGCCTTTTCCCTCTGCTCTCTCCACACACAATCTACAAGACACAAACAGGAAACATGGATTCCAGGAGAGAAAGGTCACACCTGATCCTCCTCTCAATGGATTCGCTGTCGCCAGAGAGAACATTCCAGCTCCTTCAGAAAGTCACAACTGATTAATGTCAGGGACAGAATTGGAATGAATTAGACACAAGAGAGATGAAAGGTTTCTGCTCATCATAAAAAGCTAAAGAGTCACTCAATGTCATTAAGGGAGAGACCTCGCTGGTCTATCTTTGACCCAAGTCACACACTGACTCTGAATGTCCTCACAGCAACTTGGGGGATGGACATTTCTAAAGTACTATTCATGGCTTTAGGGTTTCCAAAAGTGTTTCACCCACAATGGAGCGCTTTTGAAATGTTGTCAGTGTTATTTAGGAAATAAGCAAACTTTTGACGCCACATGCATTGAGTTTAAAAATTGGCAAGCCATGTTGCAGCTTTATAGAACCATTGTTAGGCCGCACTTGGAATATAGTGTTCAATTCTGGTCGCCACACTACTAGAAGGATGTGGAGGCTTTGGAGAGGGTACAGAAAAGATTTACCAGGATGTTGCCTGGTATGGAGGGCATTAGCTATGAGGAGAGTTTGGAGAAACTTGGTTTGTTCTCACTGGAATGACGGAGGCAAGGGGGGGTGACATGATAGAAGTCTACAAGATTATAAGAGGCATGGACAGAGTGGATAGTCAGGAGCTTTTTCCCAGGGTTGAAGAGTCAATTACTAGGGGGCACAGGTTTAAGGTGCGACGGGCAAGGTTTAAAGGAGATGTACGAGGCAAGTTTTTTACACAGAGGGTGGTGGTGCCTGGAACTCGCTGCTGGGAGAGGTAGTGGAAGCAGATACAATAATGAGTTTTAAGGGGCGTCTGGAGAAATACAAGAATAGGATGGGAATAGAGGGATATGGTCCCCGGAAGGGTAGGTGTTTTTAGTTCACACATGGTTGGTGCAGGCTTGGAGGGCCGAAGGGCCTGTTCATGTGCTGTAATTTTCTTTATTCTAATTTCAGAGAGAGAGATATACAGATACCGAGCCATAGAAAGACAGAAACAGGATGGGATTGTGCTGTACATGTTTCCGAGCTGACATTGAGACACACACAAGATGTACACCAATGATTTGGATGAGGGAACCAAAAAGAATATTTCCAAGTTTGCTGATGCCATGAAACTTGTTGGGAATGTGAGTAGTGAGAAGGATGTTAAAATGTTTCACAGTGACTTCAGCAAATTGAGTGAATGGGTAAATGCGTGGCAGATGCTGCATAACGTGGACAAACGTGAATTTAACTACTTCGGACAGAGAAGCAGAATGGCAGAGAATTATTTAAATGGTGATAGATTGGGAAATGTTGATATACAAAGGGACCTGGGTGTCCCAGTACACCAGAGACTGAAAGCAAGCATGCAGCTACAGCAAACAGTTAGGAAGGCAAATGATATGTTGGCCTTCATTGCAAGAGAATTTGAGGAAAGGAGCAAGGATGTCTTACTGCAGCTGTACAGGCCCTCGGTGAGACCACACCTGGAATATTGTGTACAGTTTTTGTCTCTGTAACTATGAAATGCTGCACTTACCATAGAGGGAGAGCAGCGGAGGCACACCAGACTGATTCCTGGGATGGCAGGATTGTCGTATGAGGAGAGATTGAGTCGACTGGGCCTGTATTCACTGGAGTTCCGAAGAATGAGAGGGGATCGAATTGAAATGTATAAATTCTGACCGGGTTGGACTGACTGAATACAGGGATGTTGTTTCCTCCAGCTGAGGGGCTGAGGGGGTGGGGAGAGGGGTGGGGAGAGGGGCGGGGGGGGGGGGTGGGGGGAGAGAGGCTGGAACAAGGGGTCACAGATGGTGAAACTTTGCAATATGTTTAATCTGTAGAAACCTATCCATCTCAGTCTGTGAACGATGACTGAGCCTCCACAGCCCTCTGGGATAGGGAATTCCAAAGATTTACCATCCTAGAAGCACATGGAATTCAGGAAAACTTGGCGAGATGGATCCGAAACTGGTTTAGTAATTGGACACAAAGGGTGGTGTTGGAAGGCTGTTTGAGTGGCTGGAGGCCGGTGTCCAGTGGTGCACCACAAGGCTCCATGCTGGGGGGCTCATTGTTGTTATACATAAATGAGACAGATGATAATGCGGGGGCAATGATAAGCAAGGTTCCAGATGACACCAAGATTGGTAGGATGGTTAATAGTGAAGAAGGTTGTAGGTTACAGGAAGATATCGCTGGGTTGGTCAGATAGGCAGAGCAGTGGCAGATGGTATTTGACCCTGATAGGTGCGAGGTGATGCACTTTGGAAGCAGTAACAAGGCAAGGGAGTATTTAATGAGTTGCAGGACACTGGGAAGCTCAGAGGAACATATGGATCTTGGGCAATTATTCACAGATCCCTGAAGGCAGCAGAACAGGTGAATCAAGTGGTAAAGAAGGCAGATGAGACACTTGCTTTTATCAGTCATGGCGCAGAGTAGAAGAGCAAAGAGTTAATGTTGGAGTTGTACAGAGTGTTGGTTAGGCCACAGCTGGAGTACCGTGTGCAGATCTGGTCACCACACCAGAGGAAGGATATGATAGCACTAGAGGGGGTACAGAGGAGGCTCAGCAGCAAGTTGCCTGGGATGGAGTATTTGAGCTATAAGGAGAGACTGGAAAGGTTTGGATTGTTTTCTTTAGAGCAGAGAAGGCTGATTGAGGTGTATAAGATTATGAGGGGTATGGACAGGGTGAATAGGAAACAGCTGTTCCCCTTGGTTGAGGGGACATAGTTTTAGGGCAAAGGGCAGGAGATTCAGAGGAGAGTTGAGAAAAACATTCACTCAGAGGGTGATGGGAATCAGGAATGTACTGCCTGGGAAGGCAGTGGAGGTCGGAAACCTTACAACCTTCCAAAAGCATTTGGATGAGCACTTGAAACATCACAACATTCAAAGATATGGTACAAGAGATGGAAAATTGGATTAGCACAACTTTAGTGGAAGTTACTGTTGGTGCAGACTCAATGGGTCGAAGGGCCTTTTCTTCACTGTACCACTCTATGACTCTGAGGGAAGAAATTCCTCCTCACAGGAAGCAGAGAGTCGGAATAAATGGGTGCTTTTCTGGTTGGCGGATGGTAACTAGTGGCGTGCCGCAGGGATCGGTACTGGGGCCTCAACTATTTACCATTTATATAGACGATCTGGAGGAGGGGACTGAGTGTAGGGTAACAAAGTTTGCAGACGACACAAAGATAAGTGAAAAAGTGAATCGTGTGGAGGGCGTAGAAGGTCTGCAGAGAGATTTGGACAGGCTGAGTGAGTGGGCGAGGATCTGGCAGATGGAGTATAACGTTGACAAATGCGAGTTTATTCACTTTGGAGAAAATAATAGCAAATTGGATTATTATCTAAATGGAAAAAAATTACAACATGCTGCTGTGCAAAGGGACCTGGGGGCCCTTGTGCATGAGACGCAAAAACCCAGTCTGCAGGTGCAACAGGTGATCAGGAAGGCAAATGGGATGTTGGCCTATATCGCAAGGGGGATAGAATATAAAAGCAGAGATGTCTTGCTGCATCTGTACAGGGCATTGGTGAGGCCGCAGCTGGAATACTGTGTGCAGTATTGGTCCCCTTATTTGCGGAAGGATATATTGGCCTTGGAGGGAGTGCAGAGAAGGTTCACCAGGTTGATACCAGAGATGAGGGGTGTTGATTATCAGGAGAGACTGAGCAGATTGGGTTTCTACTCGTTGGAATTTAGAAGTCTGAGGGGGGGATCTTATGGAGACCTATAAGATAATGAAGGGGCTGGATAGGGTAGAGGTGGAGAGATTCTTTCCACTTAGAAAGGAAACTGGAACTAGAGGGCACAGCCTCAAAATAAAGGGGGGTCAGTTTAGGACAGAGTTGAGGAGGAACTTCTTCTCTCAGACGGTGGTGAATCTCTGGAATTCTCTGCCCACTGAAGTGGTGGAGGCTACCTCGTTGAATATGTTTAAATCACGGAGAGATGGATTCCTGATCGGTAAGGGAATTAGGGGTTATGGGGATCAGGCGGGTAAGTGGAACTGATCCACTTCAGATCAGCCATGATCTTATTGAATGGCGGGGCAGGCTCGAGGGGCTAGATGGCCTACTCCTGCTCCTATTTCTTATGTTATCTCAGTCCTAAATGTCCTGCCACCTTACTCTGCGACTATTCTAGACACCCCCCCCCCCCCCCCCAGCCGGGGGATACATCCTTCCTGTATCTACTCAGCTAACGTTTGGGGGTTGGGGAGAGTTATAGAACAAAGAGATCTCGGGGTACAGGTTCATAGCTTCTTGACAGTGCAGTCACAGGTGGACAGAGTGGTGAAGAAGGCATTCAGCATGCTTGGTTTCATTGGTCAGAACATTGAATACAGGAGTTGGGACGTCTTGTTGAAGTTGTACAAGACATTGTTAAGGCCACGCTTGGAATACTGTGTACAGTTCTTGTCACCCTATTTTACAATGGATATTATTAAACTAGAAAGAGTGCAAAAAAGATTTACGAGGATGCTACCGGAACTTGATGGTTTGGGTTTTAAGGAGAGGTTGTACAGACTGGGACTCTTTAGAAGACTGAGGGGTGATTTTATAGAGGTCTATAAAATAATGAGGGGCATAGATCAGCTCGATAGTCAATATCTTCTCCCAAAGGTAGGGGAGTCTAAAAATAGAGGGCACAGGTTTAAGGTGAGAGGGGAAAGCTCTGTTTTCTGTCCGTTAACCATTTCTCAATTCATGCCAGTATTATCAGGGTAAATACGTTGCATCACGGGGATAGGGCCTGGGTGGGAATGTTGTCAGCGCAGGCTCGATGGGCTGTATGGCCTCCTTCTGCACTGTAGGGATTCCATGATTCTAATATGTACATACGTCAGTGAAGGTGGCAGGGCACTTTGAGAGAGCAGTAAATGAAGTATATGGTATCCCAGCTTTTATTAATGGAGGGATTGAGGACAAGAGTAAGGAGTTCATATTGAACTTGTATAAGACACTTGTTAGGCCTCATCTGGAGACTGCGACCAGTTCTGGGCACCGTACTTGAGGAGGGATGTGAAGACATTGGAGAGAGTGCAGAGGAGATTCACAAGAATGATTCCAGGGAATAAGATCCGTAGCTACGAGGGTAGATTGGAGAGGTTGGAACTGTTTTCCTTGGAGAAAAGAAGGCTGAGGTGAGACTTGAGAGAGAGATTCAAGATCCTAAGGGGTATCAACAGGTTAAAGAGTGAGAAACTCTTCCCTCTCAAGAGATGGTCATGAACTGGAGGGCACAGATTCTAAATGATGGGGAAATGGATCAGAAGTGAAGTGAGGAAAAGCACTTCATCAAGAGGGTGTTTGGAATCTGGAACAATCTTCCTGAAAGCCTGTTCCAATATTCAATAAGATCTTGGCTGATCTGTGATCTAACTCTCTGTCTCTTAACCCCTTGGACGAAGGAAAATCTATCAACCCCAGATTTAAAATAATAACAAGTGACTGAGCATCAATAGCCATTTGCAGAAGATTGTTTCAAACTAACTCCACACCACATCTGGCAATGTTTCCATTTCTACAATTCTAAAATTCTAAACTGAGGCTAACATTCAAATATTCCCAAATCCTGGACTTCCCAGCCAGCAGAAAAACTTGTTCTTTATCAGCCTCTCCCTTTCCCTCATTATTTTCAATGTTTGATTAAATCAGCCCCCAACTTAAATTCCAGCGGTTAAGAATAATGTTTAATCTGCACTGTTCATCAAATGTTCCCAACGCAAATACTGGAATGGGCGAAATACAGAGTAAAATTCCCTCTGCTCTGTCCAAGGAATGTTTCATCACAGATTTTTATTTTGAAGTTTAGGAAAAACAGGAATCAAATTGCTCAGCATCCCAGTGTGGCCTCCTGTTTATTTCAATCAGCCCTTCACATTCAAACATGAAGTTGAAGCTTCGAATACTGTCTGTGGCAGCGTTTGTGGATTCAGTTGTTCTCCTGCTTTTTCACTTGTCTGAAGGATTTGAATTATAGACATTGTTTAATCATTCCTTTCTCTCAGCACATGGAACTTGTGAATCTTCAAGGCAGACAATCTCATGTAATTAACAACAAACTGCATCTTTATTCATCCGTCCATTTCCTATCTCTGAATGGATCACACACATTTCCAGAATGCAGGAAGCTCTCAATGGAAACTGCTTCCAATTATTCCCCAATACAATTGTTCACACTTGACTGTAAACTACATTCCACTGACATTCCCAAAGCAGCCACAGAAAAGTGACTGGTTATTTTAAACATTGAACCTGAACTATTTGAGCTGATGATTCACTCACATTGTACAGAAATGTTGACCCTGTTTTGATGAGAGTGATCAGATTAACATTGTAACATGAAGACAGCCTCCGTACTGAGATTAACCACATTTACAACAATTCCACAATATCAGATCCATTGCTGTGTGTTTTGTGCGAATTCAGCTGTGAAATATCTGGACATTTGGAGCTTCCACTGTTTCTGTCATTTCATCATTTATTAAAGTACGTTGTTCTATCCCTTTTAAATCTAAGTTGTGTCAGTTTACATTTCCCTGCACTGAAACCTCTCCACCAGCTTTGTCCATGTACAAAATATGAATAACTCTTTGCAATGTAATGTTTCCAGCTACGCTGCTTACAATGCTGTCTAATGTTTTGTGTCATCGGCAAACCAGGATGTGTAGCATTCAGTCACATTAAATGGTCAATAAATATGTCAATACTGTGTATATCTTTCTGTGTGTGTGTGTGTGTGTGTCTGTCTGTGTGTGTGTGTCTGTCTGTGTGTGTGTGTCTGTGTGTGTGTGTGTCTGTGTGTGTGTGTGCCTGTGTGTGTGTGTCTGTGTGTGTGTGTGTGTCTGTGTGTGTGTGTGTGTCTGTGTGTGTGTCTGTGTGTGTCTGTGTGTGTCTGTGTGTGTCTGTGTTTGTGTCTGTGTGTGTGTGTGTCTGTGCGTGTGTGTCTGTGCGTGTGTCTGTGTGTGTGTGTCTGTGTCAGCATGCATGTGTGTCAATGTATTTGAATCTCAAATATGTGCAGTTGGAGGCCATTTGACCCATCGAGCCTGCTCCCCCACTCAAACAGTTCATGACAAACACACACACACACACACTCATAGACACACACACAGACGCACTCACAGAGATACAGACACACACACACACACTCATAGACACACACACACAAAGAGAGAGACACACAGACACTCACAAACACACACGCAGAGAGACACACACACTCACAGACACACATGCACAAAGACACAGAGACAGACACACACACAGACACAGACACACACTCACTCACAGACACACGCAGAGAAACACAATCACACACACAGAAACACACAATGAAATAGACACTTGCACACACTTAGAAACTGTCTCTCTCTCTCACACACACACACACAAAGAAATACAAAACCATAAGCGCACCGACACTCTCATTCCTATTTCTGTTTTACTCCTCAATGCCCCAACTAAAAAGTACTGGGATCTGAACTTGAAATGCTGGAACTGATCATGGAGGAACGAGTGGGGCCTAATAGACACTGAGAAGTTAACTTGTGTGTGAATCATAGAACGGTGACAGCACAGGAGGCCATTCAGCCCGTCAAGCCTGGATCGACACACTGCAAGAGCAGTTTCACTATTCCCAATCCACCACCCTCTCCCCGTAACCCTGTCAATATTTTCCCTTCAGCTTCCCATTCAATTTCCTCTTGATGGAATCTTCTCCCACCTCCGACTCAGGCAGAACATGATGTGGAGATGCCGGCGTTGGACTGGGGTAAACACAGTAAGAAGTTTAACAACACCAGCTTAAAGTCCAACAGCTTTATTTGGTAGCAAAAGCCACACAAGCTTTCGGAGCTCCAAGCCCCTTCTTCAGGTGAGTGAGAATTCTGTTCACAAACAGGGCATATAAAGACAGGGCAAACAGGGCATATAAAGAGGTTTGAAGACTGAGTGAATCTCTTCACACACACACAGCAAGTGAACGGCCTCTCTCCAGTGTGGATTCGCCCATGTTTCAGCAGATGGGATGAGGTAATGAATCCCTTTCCACACTGGGAGCAGGTGAATGACCTCTCCTCAGTGTGAGTTCTCTGGTGTATATGTAAGCTGTTTGACTGAGTGAATCCCCTCCCACACTGGGAGCAGGTGAATGACCTCTCCTCAGTGTGAGTTCTCTGGTGTATATGTAAGCTGTTTGACTGAGTGAATCCCCTCCCACACTGGGAGCAGGTGAATGACCTCTCCTCAGTGTGAGTTCTCTGGTGTATATGTAAGCTGTTGGACTGAGTGAATCCCTTCCCACACTGGGAGCAGGTGAATGGTCTCTCCCCACTGTGACTGCCCCGATGAATCTCCAGCTGGGGTGGGTAATCGAATCCCTTCCCACAGTCCCCACATTTCCACAGCTTCTCCCTGTTGTGACTGCAATTATGTTCTGAAAGGCTGGATGATTGGCTGAAGTCTTGTCCACACACAGACCATGTGTACAGGTTCTCTCCCCTAAAAACGGTGCTTTTTCCGTCCACGTTCAAAACACAATGATATTCAGGTTACAATAAATTGGCTAACTCCAGCAGGTTTCGATATCATATTTGGTTTCAGTTTCCAAACTGCAAATCCTCCTCTTCTAAAACCCTGGGAAATTGAGTTCGAACAGAAAAAAGGAAGTGAGAGAGAACCCACAAAAACACAAAGGCAGATTGTGAAATTGAGCTGAATGAATCTGATCATTTGTGGGGCCGCCACTCGGAAAAAGTGATCATGAAAACTACTGGATTGTCACAATAATCTGACAGGTTCGGTAATGTCCTTCAGGAAACAGAACCTGCCACCGGCCTGCGCCTTCACAAGACTCTGGACACAATGGGTAAAGAGAGATAGAGAGTGAGAGATGGATTCATATCTATACATGATGAGAGAGAGAGAGAGATTGCCCCAATACAAACATCACTCCCCAACCTCTCTATCCCCCTCCCCAGCAACTATCTGAAGCTAAATTAATGTCACAACATTACTGCCATCTTTTACCCAAAACTTAGCTTCAGACCCTGTCCCTCTATATTTAACCACCCCGTCTCTGACATCTCCTCCAGTCACACAACCCTGTGAGATGTCTGCACCGCTCTAATTGTGGCATCATGAGCGTTCCACATGCAACATGACTTGCATCGATAAACTCTCATCTCCAACATTTCAATTGAAGTTTCAAAGCTCAATGGCTTTGAAGCCGAATGGTCCAGATTGCCATGGCCTTCAATGTGAACAAGTTGTTAGTGATGTCACTACAGAGGTTGCCTAGGAAACAATGACTGAACACAGGGGGTGAATGTGAGAAGCTGAAGTTTCCACTTGAAGACATTCCCAGTGTCTCTGAGCAGCTGAACTGGGGAAGCCTTTGGGCAGAGACTGTGCTGCTGCTATTGCCCTTCCTGGCCACCAGGCGTCGCTGTGACGCTGCCGGGGGCTGCCTGTGCGCATGTGCGGGACGGGAATGCACCCAGAGGTCAGCGCGCGGGACGCCGCCGCATCGATGCCGTCTCCCCTGGCAACGCAAGATGGTCGCCGCCATCTCCGTTGGCAACGGAATATGGCCGCTGGCCGTCTCCCTTGGCAACGCAAAATGGCCGCCGGCGGTGGGTGTCATTGCCTCGCATGCGCAGTGAGGTCTGTCTGCAGCCATTGTCCAGATTGCCCCCAGTGGATGGGGTTGGGATTGTGCAGCAGATGGAGCAACAATCCCAGTTTCAATAGGGGGACAGAAGCTGCAATGCTGCCCCCTGTTGGTCACTTCTCCCAGTCTCAGCATTGCAGAGTGTTTAAACAAGAGTGCATTGTCACAGCAGCACCTTGACCTTCAGTTTCAGTTTATTTATTAGTCTCAGAAGTAGGCTTACATTAACACTACAATGAAGTTACTGTGAGAATCCCCTAGTCGCCCACACTCCGGTGTGTGTGTCAATGTATTTAAAACTCAAAGGAAAATAGGAGCAGGTGTAGGCCATTTGGCCCATCGATCCTGCGCCAGCATTCAAACTGATCATGGGGCACGTACGCACACAAAACACGCACACACCAACACACACAAAGCACGCACACACAAACACGCATGCACACACACACACACAAACATACACACACACAAACACGCATGCACACACACATGCATGCACACAGACACACACAAACACACACACACAAACACACACACACACACACACAGACACACAAACACACACAAACACGCATGCACACACACAAACACACACACACAAACACGCATACACACACAAACACAAACACACACACATGCATGCACACAGACACACACAAACAGACACACACAAACACATCTTATGTTATGTTATCTCAGTCTTCAATGGTCTGCCCCTGATTCTGAGATTGTGTCCCCTGGTTCTAGTCTCACCAGCCAGGGGAAACATCCAATCTACATCCACCCTGTCACTCCCTGTAAGAATTTTAAGTCTGTTTCAATGGGATCGCCTCTCATTCTTCAAGGGTTCAAGGCCGACTTCCGGACTTGATGGCCATGGAAGGTGTGCTCATAACGGGGCCAAACAGCTGGATTATCAAACAGTAAATCCTGCCGGATCATGTATCAGTAAACTCTGCCCGAAACCTCTCTCAGTTATTACAATATGGGCCTTGTATCAGTAATCTCTGCCCGAAACCTCTCTCAGTTATTACAATCTGGGCCTGGTATCAGTAAACTCTGCCCGAAACCTCTCAGTTATTACAATCTGGGCCTGTTATTAGTAATCTCTGCCCGAAACCTCCCTCAGTTATTACAATCTGGGCTTTGTATCAGTAATCTCTGCCCGAAACCTCCCTCAGTTATTACAATCTGGGCCTTGTATCAGTAATCTCTGCCCGAAACCTCCCTCAGTTATTACAATCTGGGTCTTGTATCAGTAAATGCTGCCCTTCAGCTGATTGGAGAATATCATTGTGAATATTACTGAGTTTGGGATGTAATATTTTCCTGCTGTTGCCAATGTGGCTATTTTTAACATAGTTTCTGGGATCCTCCAGTCTCCCCTCAGCAGCTTTCTGGGCAGTGAGAGGTGACACACCGTTCACTAGCAGAGGGAGTTTTTGGTCCTGTCGCTGTCAATGGGATTTCCCATTGAAGTCACCTCACGCTAGCAGGAAACCAGAGGCAGGGGTACGAGAGCAGAGAATTCCCCACGAGTGAACAGCCGGAGAATCCCGGACATTCGCTCCTTTCCCAGTTATCACTGCACTCAACCCAGTCGCTGTTTATACGCTCAGTTGTCTCAGTGAATACTACATTACACCATGCTGCTGTGGACACTACAATCAACCCTTTTTGAGTTCTCACTGTATTAATACCATGTATGGATTGATATTTCATTGGACAATGTGCTGGGTTAGATGAATATTTATTGATTCTTGTGATGTGGGTGTCACTGGCTAGGTCAGCATTTATTGCCCATTCCTAGTTGCCCTGGAGAAGGTGGTGGTGAGCTGCCGTCTTGAACCCGCTGCTGTCTATGTGGTGTAGGTACACCCACAGTGCTGTTAGGGAGGGGACCTGCTTAAATTATCACTGCATTTAACCATGTCACTCTTTATAAAAAATAAACTAGACCATGTCTGGGTAATGAACGTGGAGCATGTCTCCATTTCTCTTTACCTCAGCACTGTATCTGTGTATATAACACTTTATACAGTTTCAATGTTATTTATTAGTGTCACAAGTAGGCTTACATTAACACTGCAATGAAGTTGCTGTGAAAATCCCCTAGTTGCCACACTCCGGCACTGTTCGGCTTCACTGAGGGAGAATTTAGCATGGCCAATCCACCGAACAGCATGTCTTTCAGACTGTGGGAGGAAACCGGAGCACTCGGAGGAAACCCAGACACGGGGAGAACATGCAGACTCCACACAGACAGTGACGCAAGTCGGGAATCGAACCCGGGTCCCTGGCGCTGAGAGGCTGCAGTGCTAACCACTGTGCCACCCCTACAAACTAGATACAGTTTCTCTTCTTAATGCATGGGGCTATCCCTCTGTATATACTACAATTGGTCTTTACCAGGTTTACCAGGATGTTGCCTGAGGTTTACCAGGATGTTGCCTGGTATGGAGGGACTTGGTTATGAGGAGAGATTGGGGAAACTGGGGTTGTTCTCCTTGGAAAGACGGAGGATGAGGGGAGACTTAATAGAGGTGTATAAAATTATGAAAGGCATAGATAGGGTGAACGGTGGGAAGCTTTTCCCCGGGTCGGTGGTGACGTTCACGAGGGGTCATAGGTTCAAGGTGAAGGGGGGGAGGTTTAACACAGATATCAGAAGGACATATTTCACACAGAGGGTCGTGGGGGCCTGGAATGTGTTGCCGGGCAAGGTGGTGGAGGCGGACACACTGGGAACGTTTAAGACTTATCTCGACAGCTATATGAACGGAGTGGGAATGGAGGGATACAAAAGAGTGGTCTAGTTTGGACCAGGGAGCGGCGCGGGCTAATTGTTCCTGGTTTCTCGTTTCAAGGCTTCATTCTATGATCATCTTGCTGGTGCCAGTACAGAGCGAGACTGCGGATAGTTGGGAACCTGTCTCGGGGGCAGGGAATTCATATGGTGTTCGTGGAAGTGGAAATGACTAGGGTTGGGAAGCATTTTCCGATCGGGGCCATTGTGATCTCCTGGACTCGTTTCGATCGCCTCAGGGGGTCGGAGAGGAATTTCCCAGATTCTTTTTCCCCATATTGGCCCTGGGGTTTTTCACTCTGGGTTTTCGCCTCTCCCTGGAGATCACATGGTCTGGAATGGGGGGGTGGGGGTGAGTTAATAGGTTGTAATGAACAAAGCATCGTAGCTGTGAGGGACAGCTCGGTGGATAGGATATTGGTATGTAGATAGGCTGGAAAAATGGGCGGGGATCCTGGATTCAGGATTCAATCCTGGACCGGGGAGCGGCGCGGGCTTGGAGGGCCGAAGGGCCTGTTCCTGTGCTGTATTGTTCTTTGTTCTTTGTTTACTTAGTTATTGCTTCACTCAACTATGTCACTGTTTCCAATGCACTCAGTGAAGTCACAGTTATTAACGCACGCAGCCATGCCTCTATCTACACCACACCCGACAATTTCTAAGCTGTTGCTGCACTTCCCCAGGAATAGATTTGATCTGTTTCTCTTACATTCAGCATCATCGGAGATACTGCTGTGTTCGGCCTTGTTTCATTCATTACTCAACTCACCTGTGTCTCAGTTTTATTTTACACAAGTTCCTGTCTTTCTTATTCCTACATTCTACCCTGTTTCAGTTGTTACTGCACTGAAAATCTCTCTGTTAGGTAGACAGAGAAAGAGAGTCAGCTGGATGGATAGACGAATATTCCTTTAAAGTTATATATTTGTGTGGGTCAGCTGGTGCCACCACTCTTGTTTGGAACAGTTTTTGTTTGGTCTTGTTACCAGCTATTGGGTGTTGTGTGAAATATCCAATTGCTCCAGTATTGTGTGTGTAATATTGGTGTTGAAAGATTGGGTGAATTTCACTCGAGTCTCTTGCAGATGAGCAGAAATTGAGGAAGGGAAATAAAGTTGAACATCGGTAAAGGGAAAGTGACCACAGTCCCAGATGACGATCTGCTGCTCTCCCCTTTGAGGGGGAGAACTCACTGGCGGTGATTTACCACACCTCAGGCCAGGGGAAAGGTTGAAAGGGTTGGGCTTTCATGACGTGTTGGAGACTTTGTGCATCTCAAACCAGCTGTCCAGCCAACTGAGTGAACCAACTTCCATATTGCCACATTTCAATGCATGTTGCACAACCTGGTCACAAACTATTGCATTGGAGATTACTCACTGATATTGGGATTGATCTGTGACAATTCTCACAGTCGCATATGGAGCAGCAAGTTGCCTGGGATGGAGTATTTGAGCTATAAGGAGAGACTGGAAAGGTTTGGATTGTTTTCTTTAGAGCAGAGAAGGCTGATTGAGGTGTATAAGATTATGAGGGGTATGGACAGGGTGAATAGGAAACAGCTGTTCCCCTTGGTTGAGGGGTCAATCATGAGGGGACATAGTTTTAGGGCAAAGGGCAGGAGATTCAGAAGAGAGTTGAGAAAAACATTCACTCAGAGGGTGATGGGAATCAGGAATGTACTGCCTGGGAAGGCAGTGGAGGTCGGAAACCTTACAACCTTCCAAAAGCATTTGGATGAGCACTTGAAACATCACAACATTCAAAGATATGGTACAAGAGATGGAAAATTGGATTAGCACAACTTTAGTGGAAGTTACTGTTGGTGCAGACTCAATGGGTCGAAGGGCCTTTTCTTCACTGTACCACTCTATGACTCTGAGGGAAGAAATTCCTCCTCACAGGAAGCAGAGAGTCGGAATAAATGGGTGCTTGTCTGGTTGGCGGATGGTAACTAGTGGCGTGCCGCAGGGATCGGTACTGGGGCCTCAACTATTTACCTTTTATATAGACGATCTGGAGGAGGGGACAGAGTGTAGGGTAACAAAGTTTGCAGACGACACAAAGATAAGTGGAAAAGTGAATCGTGCGGAGGGCGTAGAAGGTCTGCAGAGAGATTTGGACAGGCTGAGTGAGTGGGCGAGGAACTGGCAGATGGAGTATAACGTTGACAAATGCGAGTTTATTCACTTTGGAGAAAATAATAGCAAATTGGATTATTATCTAAATGGAAAGAAATTACAACATGCTGCTGTGCAAAGGGACCTGGGGGTCCTTGTGCATGAGACGCAAAAACCCAGTCTGCAGGTGCAACAGGTGATCAGGAAGGCAAATGGGATGTTGGCCTATATCGCAAGGGGGATAGAATATAAAAGCAGAGATGTCTTGCTGCATCTGTACAGGGTATTGGTGAGGCCGCAGCTGGAATACTGTGTGCAGTATTGGTCCCCTTATTTGCGGAAGGATATATTGGCCTTGGAGGGAGTGCAGAGAAGGTTCACCAGGTTGATACCAGAGATGAGGGGTGTTGATTATCAGGAGAGACTGAGCAGATTGGGTTTGTACTCGTTGGAATTTAGAAGGCTGAGGGGGGGATCTTATGGAGACCTATAAGATAATGAAGGGGCTGGATAGGGTAGAGGTGGAGAGATTCTTTCCACTTAGAAAGGAAGCTAGAACTAGAGGGCACAGCCTCAAAATAAAGGGGGGTCAGTTTAGGACAGAGTTGAGGAGGAACTTCTTCTCTCAGAGGGTGGTGAATCTCTGGAATTCTCTGCCCACTGAAGTGGTGTAGGCTACCTCGTTGAATATGTTTAAATCACGGATAGATGGATTCCTGATCGGTAAGGGAATTAGGGGTTATGGGGATCAGGCGGGTAAGTGGAACTGATCCACTTCAGATCAGCCATGATCTTATTGAATGGCGGGGCAGGCTCGAGGGGCTAGATGGCCTACTCCTGCTCCTATTTCTTATGTTCTTATCTCAGTCCTAAATGTCCTGCCCCCTTACTCTGTGACTATGCCATGGTTCTAGACACCACCAGCCCCCCCCGCCCCCCCGCCCCCAGCCGGGGGAAACATTCTTCCTGTATCTACTCAGCTAACGTTTGGGGGTTGGGGAGAGTTATAGAACAAAGAGATCTCGGGGTACAGGTTCATAGCTTCTTGACAGTGGAGTCACAGGGACAGAGTGGTGAAGAAGGCATTCAGCATGCTTGGTTTCATTGGTCAGAACATTGAATACAGGAGTTGGGACGTCTTGTTGAAGTTGTACAAGACATTGTTAAGGCCACGCTTGGAATACTGTGTACAGTTCTGGTCACCCTATTTTAGAATGGATATTATTAAACTAGAAAGAGTGCAAAAAAGATTTACTAGGATGCTACCGGGACATGATGGTTTGGGTTTTAAGGAGAGGTTGTACAGACTGGGACTTTTTTCCCTGTAGCGTAGAAGACTGAGGGGTGATTTTATAGAGGTCTATAAAATAATGAGGGGCATAGATCAGCGAGATAGTCAATATCTTCTCCCAAAGGTAGGGGAGTCTAAAACTAGAGGGCATAGGTTTAAGGTGAGAGGGGAGAGATACAAAAGGGTCCAGAGGGCAATTCTTTTCACACAGAGAGTGGTGAGTGTCTGGAATGAGCTGCCAGGGGCAGTAGTAGGGGCGGGTACAATTTTATGTTTTAAAAAGCATTTAGACAGTTACATGGGTAAGATTGGTATAGAGGGACATGGGCGAAACACAGGCAATTGTGATTAGCTTAATGGTAAAAACTGGGCGGCATGGACAAGTTGGGCCAAAGCGCGTTTCCATGCTGTAAACCTCTATGACTCGACCCTGCTGAGCCCTGTAAGAATTGTCCAAGTTTGAATGAGGTCACCTCTCATGCATAAAGTGCATAAAGTAAAAGTCAATTTTCTTTCCTCAGAGGACAATCCCTCCATCCCAGGAATTAATGCAGTGAAATGTCATTGAAGTCCCTCTCGGACAGGAATGTCTTTCCTTAGGTAAGAGGATAAAACTGTACACAACACTCCGTGTGTGGTTTCACCACTAATTCAGCCTCTCCCACATCCCCTTGAAGAGTCTACATCCTCCTCACAACTCACACTTCCAAATGCTTTCATGTCATCTGCAAACTCGGAAATATTACATTTGATCCCAAACGTCCAAATCAATGATATGGATTGTGAATAGCTGGGCTCCCGAGTACTGATCCTTGTGATAAGCCGCTGGTCACAGCCTGCCACCCTGAAAATGACCCATTTGTGCCTAAGCTCTGTTTTCTGTCCGTTAACCATTTCTCAATTCATGCCAGTATTATCAGGGTAAATACGTTGCATCACGGGGATAGGGCCTGGGTGGGAATGTTGTCAGCGCAGGCTCGATGGGCTGTATGGCCTCCTTCTGCACTGTAGGGATTCCATGATTCTAATATGTACATACGTCAGTGAAGGTGGCAGGGCACTTTGAGAGAGCAGTAAATGAAGTATATGGTATCCCAGCTTTTATTAATGGAGGGATTGAGGACAAGAGTAAGGAGTTCATATTGAATTTGTATAAGACACTTGTTAGGCCTCATCTGGAGATTGCGCCCAGTTCTGGGCACCGTACTTGAGGAGGGATGTGAAGACATTGGAGAGAGTGCAGAGGAGATTCACAAGAATGATTCCAGGGAATAAGATCCGTAGCCACGAGGGGAGATTGGAGAGGTTGGGACTGTTTTCCTTGGAGAAAAGAAGGCTGAGGGGAGACTTGAGAGAGAGAGATTCAAGATCCTAAGGGGTATCAACAGGTTAAAGAGTGAGAAACTCTTCCCTCTCAAGAGATGGTCATGAACTAGAGGGCACAGATTCTAAATGATGGGGAAATGGATCAGAAGTGAAGTGAGGAAAAGCACTTCATCAAGAGGGTGTTTGGAATCTGGAACAATCTTCCTGAAAGCCTGTTCCAATATTCAATAAGATCCTGGCTGATCTGTGATCTAACTCTCTGTCTCTTAACCCCTTGGACTAAGGAAAATCTATCAACCCCAGATTTAAAATAATAACAAGTGACTGAGCATCAATAGCCATTTGCAGAAGATTGTTTCAAACTAACTCCACACCACATCTGGCAATGTTTCCATTTCGACAATTCTAAACTGAGGCTAACATTCAAATATTCCCAAATCCTGGAGTTCCCAGCCAGCAGAAAAACTTGTTCCTTATCAGCCTCTCCCTTTCCCTCATTATTTTCAATGTTTGATTAAATCAGCCCCCAACTTAAATTCCAGCGGTTAAGAATAATGTTTAATCTGCACTGTTCATCAAATGTTCCCAACACAAATACTGTAATGGGCTAAATACAGAGTAAAATTCCCTCTGCTCTGTCCAAGGAATGTTTCATCACAGATTTTTATTTTGAAGTTTAGGAAAAACAGGAATCAAATTGCTCAGCATCCCAGTGTGGCCTCCTGTTTATTTCAATCAGCCCTTCACATTCAAACATGAAGTTGAAGCTTCGAATACTGTCTGTGGCAGCGTTTGTGGATTCAGTTGTTCTCCTGCTTTTTCACTTGTCTGAAGGATTTGAATTATAGACATTGTTTAATCATTCCTTTCTCTCAGCACATGGAACTTGTGAATCTTCAAGGCAGACAATCTCATGTAATTCACAACAAACTGCATCTTTATTCATCCGTCCATTTCCTATCTCTGAATGGATCACACACATTTCCAGAATGCAGGAAGCTCTCAATGGAAACTGCTTCCAATTATTCCCCAATACAATTGTTCGCACTTTACTGTGAACTACATTCCACTGACATTCCCAAAGCAGCCACAGAAAAGTGACTGGTTATTTTAAACATTGAACCTGAACTATTTGAGCTGATGATTCACTCACATTGTACAGAAATGTTGACCCTGTTTTGATGAGAGTGATCAGATTAACATTGTAACATGAAGACAGCCTCCGTACTGAGATTAACCACATTTACAACAATTCCGCAATATCAGATCCATTGCTGTGTGTTTTGTGCGAATTCAGCTGTGAAATATCTGGACATTTGGAGCTTCCACTGTTTCTGTCATTTCATCATTTATTAAAGTACGTTGTTCTATCCCTTTTAAATCTAAGTTGTGTCAGTTTACATTTCCCTGCAGCACTGAAACCTCTCCACCAGTTTTGTCCATGTACAAAATATGAATAACTCTTTGCAATGTGATGTTTCCAGCTACGCTGCTTACAATGCTGACTAATGTTTTGTGTCATCGGCAAACCAGGATGTGTAGCATTCAGTCACATTAAATGGTCAATAAATATGTCAATACTGTGTATATATTTCTCTGTGTGTGTGTCTGTGTGTGTGTGTGTGTCTGTGTCTGTGTGTGTGTGTGTGTCTGTGTGTCTGTGTGTGTGTGTGAGTGTCAGCATGCATGTGTGTCAATGTATTTGAATCTCAAATATGTGCAGTTGGAGGCCATTTGACCCATTGAGCCTGCTCCCCCACTCAAACAGATCATGACAAACACACACACACACAGACACACAGACGCACACGCACTCACAGAGATACAGACACACACACACAGACGCACACGCACTCAGAGATACAGACACATACACACACTCATAGACACACACACACAGACAAAGAGAGAGACACACAGACACTCACAGACACACACGCAGAGAGACACAAACACACACTCACAGACACACATGCACAAAGACACAGAGACACACACACAGACACACACTCACTCACAGACACACGCAGAGAAACACAATCACACACACAGAAACACACATTGAAATAGACACTTGCACACACTTAGAAACTGTCTCTCTCTCTCTCACACACACACACACACACACACACACACACACAGAAATACAAAAACATAAGCGCACCGACACTCTCATTCCTATTTCTGTTTTACTCCTCAATCCCCCAACTAAAAAGTACTGGGATCTGAACTTGAAATGCTGGAACTGATCATGGAGGAACGAGTGGGGCCTAATAGACGCTGAGAAGTTAACTTGTGTGTGAATCATAGAATGGTGACAGCACAGGAGGCCATTCAGCCCGTCAAGCCTGGATCGACACACTGCAAGAGCAGTTTCACTATTCCCAATCCTCCACCCTCTCCCCGTAACCCTGTCAATATTTTCCCTTCAGCTTCCCATTCAATCTCCTCTTGATGGAATCTTCTCCCACCTCTGACTCAGGCAGAACATGATGTGGAGATGCCGGCGTTGGACTGGGGTAAACACAGTAAGAAGTTTAACAACACCAGCTTAAAGTCCAACAGCTTTATTTGGTAGCAAAAGCCACACAAGCTTTCGGAGCCCCAAGCCCCTTCTTCAGGTGAGTGGGAATTCTGTTCACAAACAGGGCAGATAAAGACACAGACTCAATTTACATGAATAATGGTTGGAATGTGAATACTTACAGCGAATCAAGGCAGAACATTCCAGATACCAGCAGTCACTACGTTAAAAACATTTCCTCATCACAGATTCATACAGTGCAGAAGAGACCCTTCGGCCCATCGAGTCTGCACCGACACGTGAGGACCACCTAACATACCGACCTCACCCCATTTACCAGCACTTGGCCCATAGCCCTGAATGTGATGATGTGCCAAGTGCTTATCCAGCTACTTTTTAAAGGATGTGAGGCAACTTGCCTCTGCCAACCTCCCAGGCAGCGCATTCCAGACTGTCACCACCCTGTGGGTAAAACAGATTTTCCTCACATCCCCCCTAAACCTCCTGCCCCTCACCTTGAACCTATGTCCCCTCGTGACTGACCCTTCAACTAAGGGGAACAGCTGCTCCCGATCCACACTCTTCATGTCTCTCATAATCTTGTCCACCTCAATCAGGTCGCCCCCTCAGTCTTCTCTGCTCCAATGAATACAACACAAGCCGACTCAACTTCTAATTTTTAATTTTGTTTATTAGTGTCACAAGTAGGCTTGCATTAACACTGTGAAGTTACTGTGAAAATTCCCCAAATGCCACACTCTGGTGTTCGGTTACACTGAGAGAAAATTTACCACGGCCAATGCACCCTAACCAGCACATCATTCACACTGTGGGAGGAAACCGCAGCACCCAGAGGAAAGCCACGCAGACTTCCGGGATCGGGGCAGACATGATGGGCCGAATGGCCTCCTGCTGTTCTGTGATTCGAGAACACCCTTTGTGTGAAGAAGTGTTCCTTAATTTCACTTTGAAAGGGGTTCAGAATATTTTTAATATTTCAGACAATGATCCCAGTCCCAGACTCCACAACCAGCAAGAAACATTTCTCTTTCTCTATCCTATCAGTTTCCATTATTCTCCTGACAACGTTGATCAAATTATCCCTGACACTCCAAACTTCCCGGGAATACAACCCTCGTTTGTGTCTCCATAGCTGCGTCTCTGTCACATTTAAAATACTAATGTTACCTCAGCGAGGAGACAACTCTGTCAGAAATATCTCAGTGCTGCGCTCACATCAAATGGCCGCTGGGAAGAAAGGCCAAATGGCTGACTGATATTTGTGGATATTTTTCTCAGATTCCCAGGGAGGGAGAGGGAGAGATGGAGAGAGGGACAGAAGACACAGACATAGAGAGTGAGAAAAAGAAATAAACAGAATTACCTTGGGCCCATTTAGTTTCTATTTTCTCTGCTCTCCTCAACTTCTTGTCTGAACTCCACATGCCTCCTTCTGCCCTGTAACAATTCTGTGATCCTGTGGTGGGATAAACAGACCGAGGGAGGAAATATGAAGGTCTGCAGCATCTTTGAGAGTGGATTAATTGCGGGAATGAGGGATGTGAGCTCCAGGGTGAGGTTGGAGAAACGGGGCCTGTTCCCCTTGAGGGGAGATTTGCTCGAGATGTACAAGATTAGGACAGGTTTAGATAAAGTCGATAAAGGAAAGCTGTTGCCGTGAGCTGATTGGGTTCAGGGATGACAGGGAGACACAATTTAAAGTTTCAGGAGAGACGCAGTGAGGGAATGTGAGGAAAAACATCTTTCACACACACACACAGAGCCTGGGAACGTGTTTGGACGCACGGCCTATGAGGATGGTGGAAGCGGAGATGATGAGTGAATGACAGGGATGGAGAGGTGACACGAGGAGAGGCAATGGCCTAGTGCTATTATCTCCAGACTATTAATCCAGAAACTCAGCCAATGTTCTGGGGACCTGGGTTTGAATCCCACCAATTGGAATTCAATAAAAATATCTGGAATTAAGAATCTACTGGTGACCATGAAACTATTGTCGATTGTCGGAAAAACCCATCTGGTTCACTAATGTCTTTTAGGGAAGGAAATCTGCCGTCCTTAGGTAGTCTGGGCTACGTGTGACTCCAGAGCCACAGCAATGCGGTTAACTCTCAACTGCCCGCGAAGAGCAACTCGATGCAATAAATTCTGTTCAGCCAGCGATGCCCATGTCCCACCAAAGAATTAAAGAAAACTTCAATCAACTCACTCCTGAACCTTCTAAATCCCAGGGATATAGAATAAATCTCCATCGAAACTGTCCTGTGACAAAATACACCACAGAGTTAGAAACACAGTCAATGCCTCGACTTTCTCAGAAGATGAAGGAAATTGGGCATGTCAGCTATAACTCTCACTAACTCATTCTTTCTGGTTGTATCACAGCTCGGTCTGGCTCCTGTTCTGCCCAAGACCGCAAGGATCTACAAAAGGTCATGAATGTAGCCCAATCCATCACGCAAACCGGCCTCCCATCCACTGACTCTGTCTACACTTCCCGCTGCCTCGGAAAAGCAGCCAGCATAATGAAGGACCTCACCCACCCCGGACATTCTCTCTTCCACCTTCTTCCGTCGGGAAAAAGATACAAACGTCTGAGGTCACGGACCGACCCACTCAAGAACAGCTTCTTCCTGCTGCTGGCAGACTTTTGAATGGACCGACCCTGCATTAAATTGATCTTTCTCTCCACCCGAGCTATGACTGTAACACTACATTCTGCACTCTCTCGCTTCCTTCTCTATGAACAGTATGCTTTGTACGTATAGCGCGCAAGAAACAAGACTTTTCACTGTATACTAATATGATAATAATAAATCAAATCAAAACAATTAATCAAGTCAAAGTATTTACCCTGCTAATCCCCCTAAGACTATGGGGAAATTTAGCATGGCCAATCCACCGAACCCGCACATCTTTGGGCTGAGAGAAGGAAGAGCGGCACTCGGAGGAAACCCATGCAGATAGTGACCCGAGGCTGGATATGAACTTGTGTCCCTGGTGCTGTGATACAGCAGTGCTAACCACTGGTGCCACCGTGCTGCCCGCTCCTGTTTGGGAGCTTCACCAGGTTGACACCTCATTTTTAAGGGATGCCAGGTTGACCCCGTGGCTTGATGGTAATGGTTGAGTGGGGAATGAATCATTCTCTGTTACCTGCAGTGTCCTGGACATTGAGAGAAACTGACACTCAGACACATAAAACAACAACATGCATTGATATAGCACCTTGAACAGAAACGTCCTCAGATGCTTCACAGGAGCCTGGAGTGAAAAATTAGAAGCCGAGTCACAGGCGAGTTTAGGGACAAAAGAATTGCCCCAAAGGTCTGGTCAAAAAGGGGTTGTTTTGAGGAAGTGTCTGAAAGGTGGAAAGGGAGGGATGAAGACAGAGAGTTTTGGGAAGGAATTCCAGAGTTGGAGCCACACAGTTGAACTGCAGACCCCAATGGTGAAAGGATTAAAATGGGGAATGGTCAGGGAGCCAGGATTAAAGGAAAACAGATATCAGAGGATGGTGGGACTGGGGGATATTGGGAGGGCTCATTTACAGAAGACAGTACCAAACTTTAACCACATCTCGTGTGAAGAAGTGCTTCCTAATTTAGCTTTGAAAGAAGTTTAGAAGTTTATTTATTTGTGTCACAGGTCAGCTTACATTAACACGGTAATGAAGTTACTGTGAAAATCCCCTCGTCGCCACACTCCGGCGCCTGTTCGGGTAACACTGAGGGAGAATTTAGCATGGCCAATGCACCCTAAACAGCACGTCTTTCAGACAGAGGGAGGAAACCGGAGCATCCGGAGGAAACCCACGCAGACACAGGGAGAACATGCGGACTCCGCACAGACAGGAATAAATGAATCTTTTTCTAAGTAACAGGCAGTGACGAGTGGGGTCCCGCAGGGGTCAGTTCTTGGGTCCCAGCTATTCACAAAACACATCAGTGATTTGGATGAGGGAACCAAACGTAATATTCTCAAGTTTGCTGATGAGACGAAACTTGGTGGGAATGTGAGTGATGGGGAGGATGTTAAGAGGCTTCAGGGTGATTTAGACAAGTTGAGTGAGTGGGGAAATACATGGCAGATGCAGAATAATGTGGATAAATGTGACGTTATCCACTTTGGACGGAGGAAGAGAATGACAGAATATTAGTTGAATGGTGATAGATTGGGAAATGTTGTACAAAGGGACCTGGGTATCTGAGAACACCAGTCACTGAAAGCAAGCATGCAGCTACAGCAAGCAGTTAGGAAGACCAATGGGATGTTGGCCTTCATTGCAAGAGGATTGGAGTAGAAGAGCAAGGATGTCTTACTGCAGCTGGACAGAGCCTCGGTGAGACCACACCTGGAGTCTTGTGTACAGTGTTCCTCTCCTTATCTGAGGAAGGATGTACTTGCCACAGAGGGAGAGCAGTGAATGTTCACCAGACTGATTCCTGGGATGGCAGCATTGATGTCTGAGGGGAGATTGGGTCGGCTGGGCCTGTATTCACTGGAATGTAGAAGAGTGAGCGGGGATCGAATTGAAAGGTATAAAA
The DNA here is from genome assembly GCF_964213995.1 of Mustelus asterias. Taxonomy (NCBI): domain Eukaryota; kingdom Metazoa; phylum Chordata; class Chondrichthyes; order Carcharhiniformes; family Triakidae; genus Mustelus; species Mustelus asterias. The sequence goes on along the minus strand of NW_027591001.1, from coordinate 94,360 downwards.
TTCTGACAGTGCTGGACAGGCTGGATACAGGGATATTGTTTCCTCCGGCTGGGGGTGTCTGGAACAAGGGGTCACAGTCTCAGGATACGGGGGAGGCCATTTGGGACTGAGATGAGGGGAAACCTCTTCACTCAGAGGGTGGTGAACCTGTGGAATTCTCTCCCACAGAAAGCTGTGGAGACCAAGTCACTGAATATATTTAAGAAGGAAATGGATAGATTTCTAGACTCTAAAGGTGTCAAGGTGTATGGGGAGAGCGCTGGGGTATGGCATTGAGACAGAGGATCGGCCATGATAGCGTTGAATGGTGGGTCAGGCTCGAAGGGCTGAATGGCCTCCTCCTCCTCCTATTTTCTATGTTGATGTGACCGCCCCAAGTCTCTTTGGGCCTCCACTCTTTCCAGCTTTTCCCCATTCATAAAGCAATCTGTTCTATCCTTTTTCAAGTGGGTGACCACACAATTGTCTCCAATGAAATCCATCTTTCACTCTTTGAACCATTCAGTTAAGACATTTTACTTTAGGGCGGCCCGGTGGCACAGTGGTTCGTACTGCTGCCTCACAGCGCCAGGGACCTGGGTTCAATTCCAGCCTCGGGTGACTGTGTGGAGTTTGCACATTCTCCCCGTGTCTGCGTGGGTTTCCTCCGGGTGCTCTGGTTACCTTCCACACTCGCAAGATATATAGGTTAGATGGATTAGCAATGGGGTTATGGGGATAGGGCTGGGTGAGGGCCTGGGTAAGATACTCTGTCATCAAGTCTGTGCAGACTCAATGAGCTGAATGGCCTCTTATGCAGTGGAATACCTCTTTGCCATTTGAAGCTTCTGGTTTCCTCCCACACTCCAAAGACGTGCGGGTTAGGTTGATTGGCCGTGCTCAATTGCCCCTTAGTGTTAGGGGGATTCAGGCCTGGGTGGTCTTGTTGTCGGGGGCAGGCTTGATGGACCAAAGGACCTCCTTCTGCACTTTAGGGATTCTATGATGAATGGCATGGTGGCACAGTGGTTAGCACAGCGCCAGGGACCCAGGTTCAATTCCAGCCTCAGCTCGCTGTCAGTGTAGAGTTCTCCCAGTGTCTGCGTGGGTTTCCTCCGGGTGCTCCAGTTTCCTCCCACAGTCCAAACATGTGCGGGTCAGGTGGATTGGCCACGATAAATTGACCCTAGTGTCAGGGGATTAACAGGGTAAATATATGGGGTTACGGGAATCGGGCCTGGGTGGGATTGTAGTCGATGCAGACTCGATGGGCCGAATGGTCTGCCCTTTAGGGATTCTATGATTCTAGGATCTCAAATCATTGATAAATACGATGAAACTGAGACAGACACGGGGGCTTTGCAGCAGCAGACAGAATGGGAATCATTGCATCCTGCACCGAGTTTTATTACACAACCAATTTCAGAAAATTCACAACTCTAATTCTCAACAGCAAAGTGTGGGATTGCAAACTTGGAATTATTAGCCCAGGACTAAAGTTTTAAAGCTAAACACTGACATTCGGAAACAAGAGATGGCCTCACATCTTCAATTCTGTGATTGTCCCCCATCTCCTGCTCTGAATATTACAATATCTCTGCCCCCTTCATGCGTCTGCAGACTTTGAAAGTTACTCAGACATTGGTGAAACTAGTCTTTATCTCGGGGCGTTTCCTGTGAAATATGCGCGTTCTCCAAAGAGACACAATCTAATTGACGCTTTCTGATACAATCTGAATCTCCTTTCAAACAACCTCCCAACCCCACTGTGCAGGAATGTCACCTTTTGTCACATTGTTGACATTTTATCAGGTGGGAAAAGTAGATTCAACTGACAGATTCTGAGCCCCAGGTTGAATCTTTAAGATGTAAAAATGAACTGAAAGCCCAGGTCTCTCTGTTCCTGCATCCATTTTAACATTGACCCATTGATTTTAAATTGCTTCTCCTGTATAAAAATATAATCTATCGACCTCAGAGTTAAACATTAATAAGCGACTGAGCATCAACTGCGAATTATAGAAGGTAGTTCCAAACTAATATCACAGCTGGTGTGGCAAAGTGTTTCTGAATTCCACTCCTACAAGTCTAGAATCCTCAACATTGTTTGAAATCCAATGTCCCCAAGTCCTGGACTCCCCAACCAGCAGGAAAAGTTGTTCTTTATCATTCCTCTCCATTCCCCTTATTATCTTGAAGTGTTTGATCCAATCATCCCGTAGCCTAAATTCCAGCATTACAGAGTAACACTTCAACTACACTTTTCAACAAACAATCCCAAACCAAATACAGAACAGGGTTCATAGAATCCTGCAGTGCAGGAGGCCATTCGGCCCATCGAGTCTGCACTGACCACAATCCCACCCAGGCCCCATCCCTATAATCCCATACATTTAACTCAGCTAATCCTCCTGACACTAATGGACAATTTAGCTTGGCCAATCCACCTAACCTGTACACCTGACAGAAGTCTGCCAGATTATGAGGGGGCATGGACAGAGTGGATAGTCAGAAGCTTTTTCCCAGGGTGGAAGAGTTATTACTCGGGGGCATAGGTTTAAGGTGCAAGGGGCACGGTTTAAAGGAGATGTGGGAGGAAAGTTTTTTTACACAGAGGGTGCTGGGTGCCTGGAACTCGTTGCCGGGGGAGGGAGTGGAAACGGATACGATAGTGACTTTTCAAGGGCGTCTTGACAAAGACATGAATAAGATGGAAATGGAGGGATATGGTCCCCGGAAGGGTAGGGGGTTTTAGTTCAGTCAGGCAGCATGGTCGGTGCAGGATTGGAGAGCCGAAAGACCTGTTTCCGTGCTGTAATTTTCTTTGTTCTATCTTTGGAGTGTGGGATGAAACCGGAGCACCCGGAGGAAACCCACACAAACACGGGAAGGACGTTCAAACTCCAGTCAGAAAGTGAGCCAAGCTGGGAATCGAAGGCGGGTCCCTGGCACAGTGAGGAAGCAGTGCTAACCCCTGCATCACTGTGCCACCCCCATATTGAAAACTTGGGTTCAAATTCAAGATAGCCGCAAATTCACTTTGAGAAAAGTTCCCTCTGCTGTTGAAAGGAATTTTTAATTGAGGATTTTTATTTCTGGGAAAACTGAACTCACATTGAACAGCATCCCAGTGTGGGATTTAAACTCTAGTTTGTTTCAGTCTTGGGGAGAGAGATGGAGCGAGAGGGAGAGATACAGATACAGAGGCAGAGAGACACAGAAACAGGATGGGATAGTGCTGTACATGTTTCAGAGCTGATACTGAGACACACACGAGATGTACAATCGCAGACCAGAGTGAATCATTCTCTGTTACCTGCAGTGTCCTGGACATGGACAGAAGCTGACACTCAGACACACACAACAACAACTTGCATTTATATAGCACCTTGAACAGTATCATCCCAAGATGCTTCACAGGAGCCTTAATGTGAGAAATTTGACCCCGAGTCACAGGAGAGTTTAGGGTCACATGTCCCAAAGGTTTGGCCAGATGGCTTTTACGAACTATTTTAATTGGAGGAAAAGGAGGTGTTAAAATGGAGAAAAGCAATCTGCTTCACTAATGTCCTTTATGGAAGGAAATCTGCCGTCCTTACCTGGTCGGGCCTACATGTGACTCCAGCCTCACAGCAATGTGGTTGACTCTTAGATGCTGATTGAAATGGCCTAGCAAGCCACTCAGTTCATGAGCAATTAGGGACGAGGAGTAAACGCTGGCAGAACCAGCCAGGCCCACATCCCATGGATGTATTTTAATAAAACGTTCAGGAAAGGAATTCCAGAGTTGGAGCCCACGCAGATGAAGACACAGCTCCCAATGGTGAAACGATTCAAATTGTGGATGGTCACGGAGCCAGAATGAAAGGAAAACAGATATGGGAGGATGGTGGGACTGGAGGAGGTGGATCACCAGCAAGAAACATTTCTCTCTCTCTGTGCTATCACTTTCCATTATACTCCTGACAAATTGGATCAAATTGTCCCTGACACTCCAAAATTCCTGGGAATACAGCCCTCGTTTGTGTCTCCATAGCTGCGTATCTGTCACATTTAAAATACTAACGTTACTTTAGTGAAGAGACAACTCTGTCAGAAATATCTCAGTGCTGCGTTCACACGAAATGGCCACTGGGAAGAAACGCCAAATGGCTGCCTAATATTTGTGGATATTTTTCACTGATTCCCAGAAAGGGAGAGATGGACAGAAGACACAGACACAGAGAGTGAGAAAAAGAGAGAGACACAGATTGATGGAGGTATAAAAGCTTTCCCTTTACCTGCACATGATTTAACTTGTTCCCAGTTGGTTTATGGTTTCTCTCCTCAACTTATTATCCAAAGTGCATCACTTCACATTTCTCAGTGTTGAAGATAACTG